>NC_137922.1:20519270-20601770 GCF_963457725.1 Sprattus sprattus | reverse complement strand
GATGTCAGGAAGAGAAGAGAAGTTGTATGAGCAAGATGGATTTGAGGGCTAGGAACCAACCCTTGCCTTTTCCACGACCTATCATGAGCTGTGCTGGTAAACTCCTCTTTTCTGTGGGCAGCTGCATGCGTCAGTTCCCCTCCTCCATGGAACCTATGAGCACAGACTTCGACAGAATTGTGGAATTCCAGTGAATCTGAACCTACGTTGCTGCTACATGTTCATCTCAAAACCCGCATACCCTATGTCGCAATGAAATAGATTCAGACTTCCTATCTCCTGTATGACCGGTCTAGATTGAGCAACCACGAGACTGTGCCCATATCAACACACATTCTCCATTCTCCTCCTTGCTATCTTGGCTTGTACTTTCCCTGATAATTATACTCTCACACTCACACTCACACTTACACTCACACTCACACTCACACTCACAAGTACACTCACATTTACATTCTGAGTCTCATTAGGAGCTGCTTGGTCAGAGTACCTGTTCAGAGCTGCAGGTTACTGACTGTGTTCTTATTCTCCAAACTAGCCTCTGTAAATGTCAATAAAACATGAAAAAATCCTTAAAATATTGAATATGTTCTTCTATTTAGCCATCATAAGACAATAAAATGTCAAAACCCTTAAAGTATTACATTATTTTTGAATCTATTGAGCCATTCAGGCATCATTAGACTTAACTCTCTCTTCCCTTTACCTCTCCCTCTTGTTTCACCAAAATGGTTTGCAGCATGACCACACCCCTGGCAAGGACTTGTGCAGTCTGGTCTGACCTTGTAATCCACAACGTCTTAATTCAATCCATCCATCCATCTATCCATCTGTTCTTTGTCCATCTTAGATCTAAAACAAGTGTTTGTGGTTTGTTACTGCAAATAAATACTTTACACGACCTTGCACAAGGGTAGCAGGGTTATTTTACTCTTACCTTAACAAAGAGAACTCTATAACCCTCCAGTCTCCCATGCACACCTCAGATAAGGCATCAGGCTGAGGGAACGGGAGAACAGAGCTCTGATCAGCAGGGATTAAGTGACAGATGACAATCACATGAGTTGGCGGTGATTCCCGTGCGAGTAAGATGCCGCCCATGCTGTCACACAGATGGGCGATTTAGATAAAAAAGACTATCCTGACATGTTTGTGCCAGTGAGCTTTGCCATTGCACACAACCTTCAGGCTTCATGGTGACCCTGAAAAGATTTGGATGGAATGTAAACATGGCAAAGGCAAGTAAACACTGCTGATTGTGAGTATCAAGGGGAAATATCTGTGAAAGTCAGTCCATGAGTGCAGTTCATGCATGTCCTCTGATCACTGCCTCCATTCTCTGTGCAGATACTCTGGGTCACCAGCCTTAACTACGTCAACATTTATATGATAAGATCTGTGAGAATAGTTTCGTTACAAACACTGAGTATCCTGTACGTCTTAATCAGAAGACATTGTGATAATGAGTTGATTTACTCAGTTGAAGAAAAATACCTTCTTTCGGACAGATCAGCTCATAGGAAAAAACACTGCTTTCAGCTTTCCGATTTGGAATGTGAACAATTTGACACGACTGTTCCACATAGCTTAGAAGTGAATATAACAGCTGCAAAGTGTATATGTGTGGACAGGCCTATTTGCCAGTAAGACATGTCTTGGCTTCACCCTTGAAGAAGGGTTGAGCAGGCACGTCTACGGATAGACCCCAGGTGTGCTCAAGCACCTGTGCCTTAGCTCTCCGAAAATCATTTGAATTCACCTCATGGCATAATTTTTGAATTAACAGCGTGCAGCGACTATGATCGAGAACTGCGTTTAAGCTCTTATTCTGTGAGACTGCACAAGCCCCTACGCCATCGTCTTCGACGCACCGTGCCAGTAGCCTACAGCTAGCAAAGTTAACGCACAGAAATGGAGTGCCCTGCGGAGCTGCATCTGCCTCTCCCCGACCAGCCTTAATTAGGGACGACCAGGTAACAATACTGTGCCAAAGCCAAACATTCATAAGATACACTATCGTTCAAAAGTTTCTTTTTTTTTATAGCAAATGGAGGATTCTTTGAAAAAAAGCAAAAAACATACTTATTATTATTTCCATTGGAAAAAACATTATTTCTAATATTGTCAATGACTATATTTCCTTTTCACGTTTCATGTATATTTTAATGGAAAACAAGTGCAAATTCTAAGTGACAATACTGTGCCAAAGCCAAGTTCTCTGCATTGTTTGTCATTGTTGTGAAATTAAACCACTGGTAAAACATTCCGATGGAGCCGCCGGCAATGTTTCAAGTATACTAGCTATAGCTTAACTTACACAATAGTCAGGGGCAAACACTAAGAAGATACACTACCGTTCAAACGTTTCTCAGGGTCACTTAGAATTTGCACTTGTTTTCCATTAAAATATACATGAAACAAGTTTGAATAGGATATAAAGCCAAATAAAAGGGAAATATAGTCTTTGACAATATTAGAAATCATTATTTTTCAATTAAAATGATAATAATTATGTTCTTTGCTTTTGTCAAAAAATCCTTCGTTTACTTTTCTTTGAAAAACAAAGACATTTCTAAGTAAAGTGAAACTTTTGAACAGTAGTATATATCCAAATGCAACAACATTAAGTGCTTTTTCTGTCTTGTTCACTCTGTGTACACCATCATTCACAAACAAAGTGCGAGTGGAAACAAAGCTATAGAAAAACATCACAAGGGCGTTTGTGCACAACAAAAATCTGTTCTCCTGCCGCACGTCACCATGGCATGATTTCACAGCGAGTCTGAATGTCTGCAGTGAATACAGTTGAAGTCCACACCGACAGCCAGCTCATTGTGGGGCGGCCTTCATGTGTCAACCCCCAATGTCAAATAAAGATAGATTGGGTAGGAGAGCAAGGATAGGGAAATTAACTGGAGTGAGACTAGGCCGTAATCACACTTTCCCAGGCCTTGTCCTTGCCTCAACCATAATGTGACCACTGAGGCCTAAGTGGTATTGCAAGCCATGGGGAGAATGAGTCAGGCTCATCTCTTTTATAGTGAGGGTTTTGAGCGGAAGACGTGTCAGCTTTAAATATCACAAAACCAGTCAGTTTTTCTCATAAAAACAATCTTTATTTCTCGAGATTCACTCTTCAAATGTTAACATGGTTTTATTCTGTTAAGTCCAACAGTACAGATGACAACCAAATTAAGTACAAAATCATCCAGTTCTGCCAGGTCTTTTCTCCGGTGAGCTCTTGAAAAGAAACTACCTTGAGATGTCTACTAATGCCATATATATTTTTCAAGAAAAAAAAATCCTGAGATTGAATATCATTTGGCATTCTAGGTACCAGCCCTTAAAGTAAAAAAAAGAGAACATTAATGCTATGAAAGCAATAAGTAACATAATATGTAACAAATTATTTATTACAATATGAGTGCTCTAAATGGCATATCACAAACTAGGCTGTGTTGGAATATATATATAAAAAAAAATCTGTAAACATTTTTATTATTGGGCATTAATTAATATATTAATACTCTAAACATTATTTATGAAAATTAGTAAAAGAAACAAGAAAAATGCAGGAATGTATTCAAATTAATAAAGTGCTGTGAAAAGAGGCAAACCACTAAAATGGTTCCAAAAATAAATAAATTAAACGACTCCAAAGTGATTAGATTATATGAACTCAAACGACTCCAAATTGATGAGATAATATGACCTCAAACCTTCTGTGTACAGTTTGCATTGACAGTGTTTTTGTTTACAGGTCATATACCAGGCAGGCCATTTTGCAGAAGCACAGGAAAATGATTTAAAAAAGTACAAAATCCAGCCCTTAAATGATGTGATATGATATGAAAAATACCATTCTTCCATTAAGCTAATTTTGTCCTTGGGAGAGCAGTGTAATATTAGGGTTCTATGAAATTACTTCTTCCTGAGTTTTGACAAGCCTATACCTATGGCTTACACAGATCCACCTGGAGAGATTTTGTGTTCTCTGTGGCAAACAGCAAATGAATGGAAAGCTTAATCCTGAAATCTTTTTATTTAAATCATGATCTATCACTTTAAGAACTGAAAGCCACCATTCTGTGCCAGACAGCCACTCCCCATACACTACGCCCCCCTGCTCCCAGCACACAAACACACACACACACTGACTGAGAGCTTGGCAATGCAGGCAGCATTTTACATGAGAACTGCTAACATGGCGTTTCTGGGTCTGGGGATGGGGGTTGGGAGATGTCTGCATGGCTGCACAGTGCACTATGGAGGCAGCTGGGGTCTGTGGGGACCTTTGGGATAAACACGAACACCACCGTGTGATGCTGCAGCAGTGTGCCCTCCATCAGCCCACTCTCTGCCAGGGCTTTCTAAACTGGCCCTCCGTCAGCAGGCCTCGGCTTGCTAATAGCATACCTGAGATAGGCAAGAGCTTGCTGGGGCAGCTACCTCAGAAATGCGTGTTATGCACTCGTCACGGAACAAGTGCAATGATGAAAGAGGAGTCTTGAAGTCTTGCAAAATAGTCAGGTTGCAGATATCCTATCAAAACGAAGTACTGACAAATGCAGTCCTTGAGCAGAAAAGTACAGAGTGAGAGTCATTTACAGGGGCAGATACTGTAATTGCTGGTTTTAAATATATAAACCATATTGGTGGTGGTCTGATATGTTATATTTCAACACAGTGTGATAAAAGCAAATGTCACATAACACCTTTAGTATTGCTGAAGCTGACAGAAGCTCTATCAATCTTGTTGGCCATATAGTCCTAGTCCTATGTCTCTCTCAATCCACACATACCTTTCGCTATGCACATTGCTTGCTTGCACATGTGCAGTTACTTGGAAATAATGCCGTCTGACATTGCACAATAGAGTATAGTCTAATTACACCCAGGCTCATATTCTCTGGGATGCAGTAGCCTGCAGTGAAAACGTTCAGTAGAACATTCAGGCCTGAAGTTTACTGTGGCTTTACACTAAGACCCCGTCACGAACGACAGCATGATTTAACACTACATGTGACCGTGTGGCACTGAAATCCTTTGTCCCTGATCCAGATTACTGTTCAAGTCCAAATGAAGCTCTTTACTGTTCAACCCTTCTTTCTGGTTATAAACACACTAACATGGAAACAATACCATCCAAAGAGGCTCACATTATGCAAAACATAATTAAAATTATCCAGAAGTTCCTGCTCCAGGTAGAAATGTTCTGCTGTAAGAGAGATTTAGTTCTGCAGCAAAGAAACATTACTGTCATATAACTATATAGCCTTTTACAGGCAATGTTATAGACAGTAAACAACAATGGAAAAAATGTCACCATGAAGAAATAGGTTAGCTATAGCTAGCAAATATTCTCAAATCCGCAGTGAGAATCTGAGGGGATGTTATTAGTTTGAGGCAGCTATAGCCTATTCATCTGGTTCTGATCCTTTGTCACGGCTCACCCAAACAGGCTTGACATCGGTCTGGACCGAGGGGGACTTTTGTGACGTGCCTCGCTCAGCTCCCTGTCATTAAACGAGGCACTGTGGACTATTTGTGTCCTGAAGCGGATTTTATGGAAGTTTGGTTTCATCTTGCTCAGCGAGGACTTCCTGCGCAGCAGCTTTGATTTGCCAGGGCTGGCACCATCGCACACCTCCTCCTCGCTGTGCAGCTTCAGAGGCCTCAGGTTAGATTGGAGGACTTTTGACAGCCTCCATCGGCTGGGCTCGCCATAATCTACATTCTCTAAATCAGAGTCATGCCCCCCTGAAATATCATATACTTCTTGAGCCACACTTTTAGGTAGATACTGGCACGCTTTCTTCCCACTGTAGTCTCTCACTTCAACATCTGCCTCGTAAGCCCCCACAAGCAACTTGACCACCTCAACGTGGTTGTGCATGGCTGCCAAGTGCAGTGGTGTGTAACCAGCACTCGACCGGGAATTTATGTTGACAGGCACAGCATGCTGCTTAGCAAAGTTCACAAGCAAGGCCAGGAGCTCCTGCTTGCCAAGCTTAGCTGCCCAGTGGAGACAGGTGAAGCCTGTGACAAAGTCCTTCTTCAGGACAAGGTTCGGCTCGCAGGCGAGGAGCCGGTGCAGGCTCTCCCACTCCCCGTCAGACGCACACATCATCCACTCGTGTTCCATAGGGTCGAGGGAGACAGGGGTATTATCGTCGTCCGTGTTCGAGGAGACGATAGAGTCGCTATCGCTCCTTGAGTCCTTGTGTCTCGCGGAGAGATACACCGAGTTTCTAAGCACCATGCTGCGTCGTACCTGGGGCGAGCTGTTCATCATAAGCTCAATGAAATTTTTACGGCTGCCTCGTGGAGTGTTGGTGTCACTCCCGGACATGCTTGTTGTGTCAAAATGTACCTCGTCGCTTCCGTCCGATATATTGGACCCCACACTGCGCTGGGACCCTCGTGATCTTCTTCTCAAAACACCTTTTGTAACAGAGCTATTGTCCTCCTCGTACGATTTATCTTGCCCCTGTCCGTTTTGGGAATACTTTTTAGAGTTGTTGTCGTCCTTAAACGCATCGGTTTCTGACAAAGTCTGATCGGGCTGTGGCAAACCCACAGGCTGAGGAAGGCTGAACATTGTACCGTCGGAAACGGCTGGCAGGGGAGACGCCTCAATTACGGCGATTTTTGGAATGGTCTGGTCGCTCATTTGTAGGCTTTCCTCTGACGACCCGTCCGCCGTATTCTCAGGCGAGCAGCTGCTCTTATTTCCCATTTTTGAAAGATTGTTCGCTTCTGGAAAAAGCAAGGCTGAAGATGCATTCACTCCGCCAGAAGTACTGTCTCGAACGCCTGACCGTACTTCCCTGCCGTTCTCATTTCTGTAACCTGAGCCAGGTGGTAATTCTTGTTTTGCATCATCGTTTCCCGCAGATTCCAATGAGAGCTTAACTGCCTTAGCGGTGTCATTGAGGGTTATTTGAGGCATGCTGCTGTGAGGAAGACTGACTTCAGGCATTTTTTCTGAAAAAGCATCACCGACATGTTCACAATTAATTACAGTAGGCCTACTATGCTCGCTCCTTTCATTGTTGTCACTGTCACCATATGCGGGGACGTTTTCCTCCTGTCGAATCGAACCCCTGTATTTCTTTTTCAAACACACTAATTTTGTCCCGTTCTCAACCTTCACAAATGCAACACTGTCCACGTACATTTTGAACTCATCCTTCATCATAGCTTTCTTGATTGGATCTGTCGATAAAACAGCTTTGAAATGATCAATCAGATCCAGGTTCTTCACTGTACCTCCTCTCTCCATCAGGAACCGTAACACGGTTTCTTGCGTGCAGTCGGACGCCATTGGGTTGTAATAAGCTAGTGTTAATCCTGAAAGCGTGAGAGAGGTCTGGTCATTGCCTCTTAAATAAATTAAATATTTTTCGAATTATTTAAGGGGAAACGTTCGCTCTACGATAACAGCATGCCATCTAGCTTGGATTGTAAGAGGTGGCTTCCACAAGGTACGAGGGTGGCAAAATCTGACAGCATCTCGCCAGTTCGTGGGTAACTAATAAATAACAATCCACGCCCCCTAGCAACCACTTTGCTGAGACGTCAAATTATGAAACTGTGGACCGGAGTTCGCCATATTGGCTCAAGCCATGGACAAGAACGGGGGGAAACGCCTCCTCTGTTGAGCCAAAATGGCGTCAGTTTCACAAATGAATACCACATACAGTTCCGGAACAGCCCCAGAATTGGTTCATACCATTAAAACGAGATAGGTGAATGGGTTATTTTACGGAATAATTGTAGGTCCTTAAAAAATCTAATTCAAATCTCCTTTGATTACATAATTATTATGAAATGATTTTATAGTTTCAGAAACTGCGACCGTTACGTTACACTCGGAATACAGCATAATTTACATAAAGTGTGTCAACAAATCACCTAATGAATCATCTGAACATGAAATAGCACTGCATTCCATTCGTGGTTGGAAGGAAAAGTATCCCAAACTTTCATTCGTTATCATACTCGTCTGTTTGGATTTCGGTTATTTATTTCGGAAATTCCTCTTGATTGTAGGGAAATAAACACAACTACCATGTCTACATCCGACGTTGCGCGGCAAGGGGTACGTGTACAGGTTTTCTAACGTCGTTTTCATTCAAAAAAACTCAATTCAACACTGCAAGTCAGCTAACGTTAGCAGGCAAGCTGGCTAACTAGGGCAGTTTAGGGCTTATTCAAATGGTACCGTACGTTAGCTAGCAAACTAGCAACTTTATCCTATGTGCTGAAAAATTGTATCAGTTACGCCTTGTACACTTCAACTGTTGTGATTAAAGAAGTAAGCAATCAAACTGATACCAATAGCCATCAAATGGATCTTTTTAATGGAATCGTTAGCTAGGCAGCAGATGATTTTGATGGTTTCTTTAAATGTTCTAGATGAAACTTAAGAATTACAGGACATAACAAATGTTACAAACTAGCTAACAATAGTCAACTAGGAAATAAGTAGGCACAGCCAGCATTTTTTTCTGGCCCATGAAGAGTAGACTCGTCCTACAGATATTGCTAACTAAGTAAGTACACAGATACACCGGATGAAGCCAAATTTTGGTTGACCGTAGAACCCAGCTATATTGAGCATAGCTCAACAACGGTGTAAATACTACGTAGACTTTACATCCCCTTGGACCCGATGGGTTGTGTGTCCCAAATCAAGACATGACCTTTCATTCAACTAACGCTGGGCGTGGTTTTGCGAGCATCCTCATTGTTACGTTTTAGTAATCAATGTAGCAAGCTGACTGTTTGTCTGAAAAGTGCATCACGTGAATGGGTACATGACGCCAGTAATGTAATGTATCACTCCGCGAGTTCTGCCGGTACAGATGTATAGAAATCAGAGTTAAACCTTTCCAAGCACGTGCAAGGCCGTAGAAAGTTCGGTTGAATTCATCGAGGTATCACAAAACACTTTACGTCTATACCTTACAATATGCATCAGTTGAAATAGTTTAGTTTTGACTTTATACAAGTATTCACTCAAGATTGCCAGAAACCTTCAAAGGCCTAGAGGGAGGGGGAGGCAATTGCTTGTTTACACCTGATTGTGTGTGTTTGGTCTGAAAACATCTCTCCTGTATTTCCTAAGCAGGACAAGAATGCTCGACCCCTGTCCTTGTCGGGCCATGTTGGCTTCGACAGCCTGCCTGACCAGCTTGTCAACAAGTCAACCAACCAGGGATTCTGCTTCAATATCCTCTGCATTGGTAAATAAAATAGTTATTGATAAGGATTTTAATGCCGTGAGGTTACTGTCTTTAGGTCTAATTATTAGTCATTGATGTGATAAGAACACATGTAATCTCACCTCTACCATGAAACTGTCTGTTTTAGTTTTTTGTCTATTTCACATTGTGGAAAGTACAATGTTGTTGTACATGATTGTTTGGCAAAATTGTGTATCCTGGCACCAGCTATCAACAAAGCCATTCTTGAGCAACAGGAATGTAGACTAATTGAAAGCTTAAGAGTTTGAATACAAAACACAACATTGATTTTTGCTTTGCTGTATCTTACAGTTGTTCATTCGGGAAGTGAGATTGTAGTCGATTCTGCTTTGAAATGCTCTGATCAGTCTCTGAAGTTGTGTCAGTCATTAACCAGCCATGTTTATTGTCATACTAAGGTGAAACGGGTATCGGGAAGTCCACCCTGATGGACACGCTGTTCAACACCAACTTTGAAAACTTCGAGTCGTCCCACTTTGAGCCAAAAGTGAAGCTACGGGCACAGACCTATGACTTGCAGGAGAGCAACGTGCGGTTAAAGCTCACCATTGTCAACACGGTGGGCTTTGGAGACCAGATGAACAAGCAGGAGAGGCAAGAAGAGCTTCTCTCAATATCTACCCATTTAGAATGGCGTCATTCATTGCCGGTACTAGTATTTTATGGGTTTTCCTTTTGTGTTACGCAAATCTTATTGACAAATTGGATCTGTCCTTGTGCTGTAGTTATCAGCATGTGGTGGACTACATCGACACCCAGTTCGAGTCGTACCTGCAGGAGGAGCTGAAGATCAAGCGCTCGCTGCATAACTACCATGACTCGCGCATCCACGCCTGCCTCTACTTCATCGCCCCCTCAGGCCACTCACTCAAGTCCCTCGACCTCGTCACCATGAAGAAACTCGACAGCAAGGTCCGTTTGCATCTCCTGATGTTTGTGATTGTGTGTGTGTGCATCGCTTTGATATAAGTCTATAGATGATCTCGAAAAATAATTCCAACTCGGTAAGCAAAACGGCTTTCATTAACTATATCTGTCAACAACAAAGAATAGCATGCACAGTGTAATAGCAAGCATGGTGAAACCTCTATAGATGATCCTGTAGCGAAGGGAGAGCATGGTCACCTCACCCGGACATGAACTCAGGTCTACAGGGTGCCAAACATGCACTCTGACCGCAGCGCCAAAGAGCCAGGCTTCGATTGCATGGCAGTCAGAGCACATACTCATCTGTATGATGATGATCACATCGTCTCAGTCCTAAGCGCCAGTGCGGCTGATTTACGATCAAGCGTAAAAGGCATATCACCCTGCTGCTCAGTGACCTCTTCTGGCTACTCATGGCTGCTAATCACTAACACTTGCCGACAGAGTGACCTCTATTTGAACTCAATCATACGAGTTATGTTCCCGTATGACCTTTGCGTTCCTCCAAGGGCC
This sequence comes from Sprattus sprattus, assembly GCF_963457725.1. Lineage (NCBI taxonomy): Eukaryota > Metazoa > Chordata > Actinopteri > Clupeiformes > Clupeidae > Sprattus > Sprattus sprattus. The sequence goes on along the minus strand of NC_137922.1, from coordinate 20,591,058 downwards.
GTCGTCTGGCATTGCCATCCCTACCCACAATGCAATCTCATTTGTCTCATTTGCCATATATAATCTTGTCAGCAAAGTGATGGTGTTCCTGGATGGTAGTGAAGATTTGGCTACTTAATAGCCTATAGCCATTGGCTATGTGAGGATAAATGCTTGTATGAACTCTGCTTAGCATTGTTGAAAATATATTTTAGAAGTGTTGCACATGTCAGCTTCGGTCTACTATTGGAGATTTACTGTCAAATTCAATAGATAATATTTTCTAAATGTTGTGTTCCCATACAAATACATGGAAGTGCAGAAATGTAGTCGTTGAAATTTGACAAATGACACAGAAAAATGATTTAGAGGGTTTCATTGCCAAACTAAAAGTAAATTGAACACATTCCACAACCCATATGCAAATACAAGTCAAGAACTTATTTATTACTGAGTAGTAACCAAACTATGCAGTGAGGCCAAATATATATACAGTGCCTAAGTGCAAGTGTTTGGGTGATGAGACCTTCATGATGTTGAGTTAGTTTGGCCTCCTCTCATTTCTCTTTCACATGTTTTGTCAGCCCTTCTTCCTACACAGCACATATAAACAGTTTAGATCTACTTTTTGACTATTTTGGACATAGTCTATTGTTTGTCTTTGTGTAGTTGATATATATATATCTGTGTGTGTGTGTGTGTGTGTGTGTGTGTGTGTGTGTGTGTGTGTGTGTGTGTGTGTGTGTGTGTGTGTGTGTATAGTAGTTTTTTGCATTCTAGCCACCCTTTGGTCTGCATAAATCATGTAAGCCTTGTAATCTTCCTGCTTTACCCCCTTGAGGACCTTTTGTTTGTCTTCAGGGTTCAGATATTATGTGAAATGGCAGCTTCCAGAGAGTTCTGAGGCCTTTGAAGTCCTGTTGGTTTCTTGTGATGGTTAAGTGGGAGTTTCCTGCTTGGGGAGATCTTGGCATGACAGGAGTGAACAAGCCTGAAATAGCAGTGGTGTGACTCAGGGTAACCATGGGTAGGCTAGGCTAGGCTGGGCCATGATGGCTTCCTGCAGCTTTAGTTCATGTTTCACAATGTGAAGTTACTGAAAGTTGTGTCAGAGGTTGAGTTGGGTTGGACCCAGACAGAGGGGAAAACAATAAAGAGCTGTTTTAGTTATGGCAAACTTATTGGTGATGATTTGTGTTGATTATCTGTGCTTGTATGTGACATGGTCCCACTTTGGGGTGGTCTTCATGTTATACTTTGGAATTTATGTCCTGTTGAGAGTTCTGTTTCAACTGCATTCATTTACAACGGAGAAGAATTACATAAATGCCATGCACAGAATTCCCTATTTTGCTAGCTTGCTTTTTTATTATTATGGATGCTGTCATCTTCACTAATGTGATTCCTGATTGCTGGTCTGTTCAGGTGAACATCATTCCTGTCATCGCCAAAGCGGACACCATCTCCAAGAGCGAGCTGCACAAGTTCAAAATCAAGATCATGAGCGAGCTCGTAAGCAACGGAGTCCAGATCTACCAGTTTCCCGTCGACGACGAGACCGTGTCCAAGATCAACACGGCCATGAATGTGAGAGCATGACCTCGTGTTTATTTATCCGGCCTTGCCTTTTCATTCTCCTCCTCCACAGATGGTTCTGTTGTAGAAGTGAAAGAAGTAATAAAGAAGTTATAAAGGCGTTATAAATAACTGAGTGTTTTCGTGACCACTGCATGTTTCTGTGATCAGGGTCACCTTCCTTTCGCCGTGGTCGGAAGCACAGAGGAGGTGAAAATCGGCAATAAGATGGTGAAGGCCAGGCAGTACCCATGGGGAGTGGTGCAAGGTACGCTTCACATGAAACTGGGCTTATGAAAGCCACTAGCGGCTGAAATTATTTGAATGTGTGCTGAACCTGTCTTTATTATCTAAAGGTAAGTGGCAGAGTAAGGTAGAAAAGGGGGTGAATAGATATATGGCTAATGGTTGAGAATAAAATGTATACATTTAGGTTTTCAATCTTTGAGTAGAATTTAATTGTTTTGCTGAATTTTAAACTGACTTGTAACTTCATTGCAAATATATAAAGGCTAAAGTTGATATTTCAGTTGTGATGAAACGTATGGTTGTCTTGTCGCACTCCAGTGGAGAACGAGAACCACTGTGACTTTGTGAAGCTGAGGGAGATGCTGATCTGCGTGAACATGGAGGACCTGAGGGAGCAAACACACACGCGCCACTACGAGCTCTACCGCCGCTGCAAACTGGAGGAGATGGGCTTCAAGGACACCAACCCCGAGAGCAAGCCAGTCAGGTAGGGCCCAGAGAGGAAGCCTGTCAGGTAGGGCCCAGGGCGCAGGTAGGGCCCAGAGAGCAGGTAGGGCCCAGAGAGCAGGTAAGGGCCCAGAGCGCAGGTAAGGGCCCAGAGCGCAGGTAAGGGCCCAGAGCGCAGGTAAGGGCCCAGAGCGCAGGTAAGGGCCCAGAGCGCAGGTAAGGGCCCAGAGTGCAGGTAGGGCCCAGAGTGCAGGTAGGGCCAAGAGAGCAGGTAGGGCCCAGAGAGCAGGTACCTACACTAACTGCGTGCCTTAGAAATAGCACAGCATTTCTATGTCCCACAAACACTAACTGCGTGCCTTAGAAATAGCACAGCATTTCTATGTCCCACAAACTGCTTGCCAGAGGGACCTGAGAAAACACCAAAATCCAAGTTCGATGCTCTGTAAATATTGACACGTACAGACATGCACTTACGCACCAGTTGAAAGTCCAGCCTGGATAATAATTATGTTTTGGGAAGACGATGTTATGTGGATGTGATTCTGATGGTTGGCATAAACGAGTACATGATTGGGGTGTCTTAATACTGTTCATAATCTTAATGGTATCTTAGTATGGCTTAATGGTGAGATTAATGATGTGCTTGAAGTAAGCAGAACATTGTTAAAATTATATTCAACCTCTGTTGAACTGTGGGATACTAGATAAATGATTGGAGTAACTTGTGTGTGGACGAAGTTAACTTATTGTGTGTGTGTGTTTGTGTGTGTCCAGCCTGCAGGAGACATACGAGGCCAAGCGGCAGGAGTTCCTGGGGGAGCTGCAACGGAGGGAGGAGGAGATGAGGCAGATGTTTGTCCAGCGGGTGAAGGAGAAGGAGATGGAGCTGAAGGAGGCAGAGAGAGATGTAAGGGGCCAGGAAATGGAAGGAGTGCACACACCCACATACACACACACGCACACGCACACGCACACGCACACACACACACACACACACACACACACACACACACACACACACACACACACAGACCATACACACACACACACCATACACACACACACACACACACACGCACAGACCATCACACCCATACACACACACCATCACACCAATACACACAGTACACTCCAGCCCATGCACATAAACACACAGAAGACATCTGTAGGCACATCTACACACACATATGCACACTATAGCATTTCATTTTTGATGCCAATGAAATTTTGTTAGGATTCAACATTTATGAGTCTCTAGTGTAACCAAACTCCTCCTGATCTGTCTGGACATAGGATATCAGTGCATCCTATTGCAAACCCATGTCTGGAGCTCAGTTCAAAGTGCTAGACGAGTGCTAGGGTCTAAACATACTTTCCCTTTCTGCGTCTGCAGCTGCAGGGCAAGTTTGAGCAGCTGAAGCGCCTGCACTCGGAGGAGAAGGGCAAGCTGGACGACAAGCGGAGGTCCCTGGAGGATGAGATCAACACCTTCAACAAGAAGAAGGCCGCCGCTGACCTCCTGCAGGGCCAGTCCTTCAACTCAAACACCAACGCCAAGAAGGACAAGGACCGCAAGAAGTAAGCACCTCTCCCCAAAGTGGCAACAGATGTCCCAACATAGTGCCTCTGCTGTTAATAATGAATAGCGGATAATAATAGCTAATAATGGTTAGCCAAAGGCCTGCTGGTTATGTGATCCAGAGTATTTTTATCAAGCAGTGTACCTACATTTTTCAAAAATAAAGGAAGGCGAAAGAGTCCAGCTATTACTACGTTACACCAAATGATGGTGCATTTATACGCCATAATGCATGCTTTGAAAAAAAAGGGACCGAATAAAAACATAAGCATCACAGCTCAAGACAAGAACAGGCTAAAGCAACAGACTTTTATTTTGTACCTTTTTACAGCTCTGGATTCATGTGAACTATGCTGGCAGAGTCGCTCGCTGCACCACACCATCCTCACAGTGGAGACCAGTAATTACAGCTTCTCTTTTCACCTTCATTCATTGTCTTTCTTTGCACAATGTATGTCTATGATATGTATGACCCACACCAGCTGGACTTTTAGTTTACACTACACGTCAGTGAGCACACGAGTGCATGACTACCCCCTTCACTACGGAGACGCCAAGTGAACTTTGAACTCTGTTTTATTGGGTCATTTTTTAAGAGCATTATAAGTGCTTTTCGACTGTTCTTCAAGGTGCCAAAAACTCTCTTGTTAGTAATTGGCAGGAGTATCTTATTGTCCTGTTAGGACTCATCCAAATAGGAGCTGATCATTTCCTACTTAATGATGTTCTTCAGAACTCAGTTTTGCTTCAGCTGTAGTGCAAGACTGAGTGGGTTAGATGTTGTACATTCCCCTTCCGTGTATGTGTCGGTAAAGACCATTCCCCCGACATTTATATCTTTTGTTACATTTGTTTTTTTTAAACACTTATAGCATGTATTTTTATATTATTATATATATCTATTCAGGTGTGGTTCTGCCTTTTGTATACTTGTTCTGAGTCCCAGTGTTGGATGACTGGATGTTTTAATGCATATCAGTGGTTTTGATTACACCAGCATTACTTGTGAGTTAGAGAAGGGTTTGGCAATCTCAGCCAGTCAGGGTTAGTGTGGCTTGAAGGCCCAGAGAAGAGCCTAAAAGCCACCACACGTTAGGATTTCCATGTATTTCTAAATTTGCTGTGAAATTTATACCAGCAGCGACCACCGTTTTGATAAATGCGGTTGATTTTAAGAGCTGAATTAAAAGGAAATCCTGAAGTCGGACTCTCCCTGTACGGTTCATTTACCTCTTCTCCCTCTGGAGGGGCAAAGACTTTTATTTTATTTTCTAGCACTATGCAATAAATAAAGTCGTAAATATATTAATGTAAACACAAATAAATAATGTAACACATTGTTGTATGCCAGGTACTGTTGCTACTATGAGTGCCTTTTGAAAAACACAAAAGTATTACACGTGACATGGCTGCTGGCACTTGAAAATACTTTTTCTTTGGTAGTGGACGTTCATGATGACGATCCTTTTATCGTTTTACCGGTATGTGTATATTTACTTCACTGAAATGTTCACATGATGCCCAAGTTCACTTTTTACAATTTGTAACCACACGTGCCATTTTATTCTTGCATTTGTAGCATGTATTTCATGCATTTTCTATTTATCTCAACTGTTTACATGGGGTTTATGAACACAAAAAGCCAAAATAAAAGTTGATATTAATCTGCTTGTAGCTGTATCTGGTACTGTGTTATTGGATCCTTTCAAAGTCTTGTCTGTCTGTCTATTCTCAAAAAAAACTTTTAAATTATTCTCACACAAGAAAATGAAACAACACTATATTATGAAATAAATGGCGAAGTTAAAATATAAAACTCACTCGTGAATAGTTTATTTATAAATATACAAAAACACACACACACACACACATTAAAACAAACACATGATCAGGGCACTCTGGACTTCAGCACCCTCAATGCAGGGACAATGTCATCCATCCTCTGGACATCTGAAATCACACACACCATTTTTTCTTTTAACACAACATAATCGGAAACATCTCAACCACACTGGAACAGCTGCATGCAAAAGTTTGGGCACATGCCACAATTGTAGTTTCATTTTCCATTTGTCCTATAGAATTTCACAAAAAAAAACAGAATGACATTTAAAGACAAATGTTATTGTATTTGGCCAGGGGTATCCACAATTCACAAAACTGCATGTGTGTCAAGCAGAAAACCCTTGATCAAAATCCACATTAATACAACATATATTTTGAATGAACAGCGTTTCCACATTTATATTCCTATCAATTCTCACTGCGGACTTCCCTCAGCTGGATAACATTGAAGAGATCCTTACCGAGAGTCTGCAGCAGCTCCAGCACAAGGGAGTGGAAAGCAGGAAAGAACTCCTCATGCTCCTTCAGTCTTAAAATAATACTGAAGGAAAGAAAACAGCATGAGCCTCACTTTTATTTTCCCTTCAACTTTGGTCGCTGTACTTCCACATCTCCCCACCAGGGGACACAGTTGAGCTTAAAAACAAACGCTGCCCCATGCCAGCACAACACCTCTGCCGCGTTCCTGTACTATACCTGTCGATGTCATTCGTCTCTAGTAGGCTGTGCATCTGTTGAGTGGCGAAGGCTTCAGTAGAGGAGGTGATTCTGGCCACCTGGTTTACCACCTCACTGGGTGTGGCTTTCTCATCTGCCAACAGGAAATACCCAGAGTCAGCGTCACAAGCATGGAGGAAAACCCTGATAGCCAAACATCTTGGTCAGATGTTTTGTGTCACTCAACTGGTAGAGTAAGGTGCTAACAACACCAATGTCATGGGTTCGACACCCAAACTGATGAATATGTATGCCTGCACATAACCTTTCACTCACCTAGAACAATAACATCTGCCAAATTATAAAATGTAAATGTAGATTCAGTTACAAACTGCTCATTTTTGGAAGGGAACCGTAACCCTAGGAATGTTCAGTGTTTTAAGGTGAAGCTAGGGAGGGCACAAGCACACAGACCGAGGTCCAGGACATCTCGGAGGTTTCTCATGGCGTTGGTCATCTCGCCCAGGCGTGTGTAGACCTCGTTCATGCGCGGGTACACTCCCCTCAGGGAGGAGACGTCGAACAGCTTCTGGAAGTGGGCCACCATGGACTGCAGGGTGTTCCTCGTGGGACTGCAGAGCACCTGGAAGAACCAATCACAAGACAGTTACTGAAGGTGCTTCAGCGGTCTGCAACATTCAGCACACAAAACATCCTTCGTTCTGGAAAGCAGTGATAAACTGCCTAAGAGTTCTCTTGAGAATAGATCACTTAATTAAATTTGGATTACTAATATGGGTGTTTGTGAAGTAGAGCCAGCGGCTAAGTACAACCAGGTATGCCTGGATTTTCCATGAAGCTCACATACAGATCATATATGCATTAACACCTGCCATGTGCTTAAGGGGTAAAAAAGCCTTTAATAATACATCAGTAAAACTGACAGACTCTTTGGCAGTAGACCTAGATCAGAGTGCCAATGATATAAACACTATGAAAGCTCAGTGTGGTATTGTGCATTATGCTTTATTTGATTGGTTGTAAAAATTACATTTTTGTATATATATTTTTTTGTAATTTGCTTTGCACAAAAGTGTCTGCCAAACACCACAGCCAAACTCATTTGTTGCCGTAGTAACGGGCCTTATCTGCAGGGGCGGTCTCCTCCAGCAGCGTGTCCACCAGGAGCTGCAGCTCCTCCACCCTCACTCCCTCTGCAGGGGCCCGCTGCTCATCACAGGGCTGCCAGGGGAGGAGTCTCTTCACCAGTTTAACCAGAGAGTGGTGCAGGTCCTGACGTGTGTATATATAGAGATAGAGACACACACACACACACACAAACAGGTACATACAAACAAACTAAGTCAAGGTACAGGAAGTGATTTGTCTTAATAATCTGGTACATGACACACGACATTAGTAATACAGCTTCACTGACTCGGCACAGTTATCTCAGTGCATCTGTGTGTGTGTCTCAGTGCATCTGCTCCTTGACTGTGTGTGTATGTGAATGTGGTGTGTGTGTGTGTGTGTGTGTCTCAGTGCATCTGCTCCTTGACTCTGTGTGTGTTTGTGTGTGTGTGTGTGTGTGTGTGTGTGTGTCTCAGTGCATCTGCTCTTTGACTGTGTGTGTGTTTGTGTGTGTGTGTGTCTCAGTGCATCTGCTCGACTGGGCATGGTACTGCGGTCCACCTGCTCACCTTCAGAGAAGCTAGCTGCTCCAGCCAGACCTCCAGGGTGGGCAGGATGCCCTCGAACTCCCCGGGCAGCGCGGCCTGGTCTGGGTTCTGCCGGTTGGGCCTCTGTTTCAGGAGCTGCAGTGGGGCCCTGGGATTGGTCAGGAGCACACTGACATCATGGAGGACCTACAACAAACAACAACTAGCACTCAGATGTGTCTGATACGATATTGAAACAGTCAACAAGTACAGACTGCAGTTAGTGTGTAGAATGATTTGGTCAGTGGTCTATGTAGTTTGATAAACAAGGAAAAACTCAAACCTTCTCCAGTCGAGTTGAATCTGTGTTTCTAGGCCTGGTTTTCAGGGCTGGTATGAGCTGATTCACATCTCGTACACCCAGTTCCACACAGGCAGACTGCAACCACCCGGCCAACAAGCAAACAAATCAATACGTAAACAAACAGGAGTGCTGTTAACACTGACTGTAAGTGACGTGAACGCTACTTACCTTGAGAAAAGCACGACAGACAGAGGCCTGCATGTGGTCAATGTTCTCCACCTCTGTGGCCTCCTCAGTCTTGGAGTCCTGAGCAGACCTACAGATTGGCAAACACACACAGACACGGATACGCAACATTAGGAGAGAGCTCAATACCAAACTCTATCACCAACGTGGTTGGCAACATTCCCCGTGTCTTTGCAAAGTTGACTATGGCAGCTTGAACAACAGTTGTCACGGTATTGAAGACAGGATCATGCTTCATGTGACTTGTATCAATCAGCAGAAATAAAAACCTGCTACTCTAAAGAGTTGCCAACGAATGCTGAACTTCCTGAGATGCATCCAATCATAAACCATCACTTGTATTGTATAATACCAATGCAACACCCCCTCCATGACCCTGACCTCCCCTCCCGCTCTTGACGTGCTTTTATTAAAGCCTTGCTATGGTTGGTTGCTTTGTGAGGCTGGAGTAAGGCCCTAGCGGCCAATCAGTCCCTACTTGAAGTTGGCCTGCTGGAGGACCCGGTCCATCCTCTTCAGCTGCTGCTTGAAGGACTTCAGCTCCTTCACTGTGGGCCTGGAGGAACACAGAGGTCAGAGGTCACACAAGTGGCATCATATTCCACAATAGCAGCCAGCAGGACAACTCATTGGATATTTACCATAGCAACCAGCAGGACAACTCATTGGATATTTACCATAGCAACCAGCAGGACAACTCATTGGATATTTACCATAGCAGCCAGCAGGACAACTCATTGGATATTTACCATAGCAACCAGCAGGACAACTCATTGGATATTTACCATAGCAACCAGCAAGACAATTCATTGGATATTTACCATAGCAACCAGCAGGACAACTCATTGGATATTTACCAATGCCATCCTCTCTAACCTCTCACTGACTTTCAGTTTATTTACTGCTATAAATCAGGGGCCGTATTCACAAAGCCTTTTATCTTACCACTAGGAGTGCTCCTAACTCGCGCTAAAACCTTTTACGTAGGAGTAATTTCTTAAAAGTGATTCACAACGGCTCTGAGACCTACTCATACTAAGGATAATACCAACTCCTAAGCTTAAGATAAAAACTCCGTTGCTATGGATGACGTCAATTCTCATGCACGAGTTTAGAAGGGGTGAGGACGGTGATTGGTTGTTGACAGGCTCTCTCATTAAAAACTCATTTGTGACGTCCCTCTAACAATCCCACTATATCAACTGAAAATAAGAGAATAACCTAGGCTTCAAATTAAGTCATATTAAATAGTTATGGACAGTGCAGTTAGCAGAATGCACACGCATGATGACAAGTTTGTGCATCCAACGGGAATGACACTTTGCACGATAAGATAATTAGAAAGCGATCAATATATACAGTACCTTGCGTAAGTATTCACCCCCTTGGATGTTTTACCCTTTTATGGCTTTTATAAATCAGTCATGGTCAATATAAGTTGGCTTTTTGGACAAAAAAATTCACAAAATAGCTCTCTTTAATGTCAAAGTGAAAATATATTTCTACACAGTTATGTAAATTAAATACAAATATGTAATGAAAATAAGTGCTTGCATAAGTATTCACCCCCTTTATCACCCCCTTTATATAGACTGACCTAATTCAACAGAGGTCCAGCCAATTGGTGCTAGAAGTCTCACAATTTGTGTAATGGGGGTCAGTGTGCAGTGAATGTGTCTCAAGTGATTGTAGTATAAAGACACCTGTGTCTGGAAGGTCCATTCACTGGTCAGTATTCAGTAATCAGTATTACTGGCTACTGTTAAACCATTAAGACCCAAGATCACTCTAAGCAACTCAGAGAAAAGGTTGTTGAAAAGTATAAGTCAGGGGAAGGATACAAAAAAATGTCCAAGGCACTAAACATCCCCTGGAATTCTGTTAAATCCATCATCAAGAAATGTGTAAATGTGTAAATCTGCCTAGATCAGGCCGTCCTCACAAACTGAGGGGCCGTTCAAGAAGGAGACTAGTAAGATAGGCCACCAATAGACCTATGACTACTCTGAAGAAGTTTCAAGCTTCAGCAGTTGAGATTGGAGAAACTCTGCATACCACCACTGTTGCCTTGGTTCTTCACCAATCTAAGCTTTATGGAAGAGAGCCACTGTTGAAAAAAAGGATCGACTACAGTTCGCCAAAAGGCATGTGGAAGTCTCCATGGTCAAGTGGAAGAAGGTTCTGTGGTTTGATGAGACCAAAGTGGAGCATTTTTTCAACAGTGGCTCTCTTCAATGAAGCTTTGATTGGTGAAGAACCAAGGCAACAGTGGTGGTATGCAGAGTCTATCCCATACCAGCTGCTGAAGCTTGAAACTTCTTCAGAGTAGTCATAGGTGTCTTGGTGGCCTCTCTTACTAGTTTCCTTCTTGCATGGTCACTCAGTTTGTAAGGACGGCCTGATCTAGGCAGATTTACACATGTGCCATATTCCTTCCATTTCTTGATGATGGGTTGAACAGAATTTTAGGGGATGTTAAGTGCCTTGGACATTTTTTTGTATCCTTCCCCTGACCTGTACTTTTCAATAACCTTTTCTCTGAGTTTCTTAGGGTGATCTGTGGTCTTCATGTTGTAACAGTAGCCAGGAATACTGATTACTGAATACTGACCAGTGAATAGACCTTCCAGACACAGGTGTCGTTATACTACAATCACTTGAGACACATTTACTGCACACTGATCCCCATATCACTAATTGTGAGACTTCTAGCACCAATTGGCTGGACCTCTGTTGAATTAGGTCAGTCTATATAAAGGGGGTGATAAAGGGGGTGAATACTTATGCAAGCACTTATTTTCATTACATATTTGTATTTAATTTACATAACTGTGTAGAAATATATTTTCACTTTGACATTAAAGAGAGCTATTTTGTGAATTTTTTTGTCCAAAAAGCCAACTTATATTGACCATGACTGATTTATAAAAGCCATAAAAGGGTAAAACATCCAAGGGGGTGAATACTTACGCAAGGTACTGTAATATGGCAATTGCATGTAATCAAGGCAGTAATAATTAAAGCACCCAGCAAACTGTTAGGCTATTATATTTCCAGCCCTTGACCACTTCAAATATCAGCACATACGGCCCTTCAAGCCCTCCAATCTTAATTGATCAAAGCGAAACGAACGTGATCCGTAGCCTAGGCGAAAGCCTACTGGTCCCAGGACCAATAGCCACTGTCACCCCAGCGGCATCCAGCTGGTAAGTTCTCAAAAACCTGCGACCGCTCTCCGTTGAAATGCACGAGTCATCGGTACATCCAGGCCACGGTGGACAAATTATTGTAATGTGTGTCCCGTCACTGGACATTCCTGCGATCGCCATGGAATTTACTTTGATATTGTGTAATAGGCGATTGTCCAAAAGCAACTGGATAAACTGTTGGATGATGTGGGGTCTACAGTGCGTTGATAGTGTTACGATAGGCAAAGATAGATGCAATTACCGAGACAGTACACTACCATTTTCACATCCCATACACCAGGGGGAGTGCCGGTTTACACAGGCTGCTCATTGGCTGAGCGAAAAGAGGCAACAGGTGATAATGGCTCACCTGGGAGCACTCAGGAGAGCGGAGTGGAATCACGTAGCAAGCAGAGAGAGACGGCCTAGCTCTGACGCCGTAAACTCAACTGCGGGACTTATTTGCCTATCGGACATTTCGGTGCGTTTGTTTCTTTTGGTTTTCCTCCCTACTTGTGAACTCTCCACGCATAGCGGCTACGACGGGGCTAGTCGGCGCCGGGTCATTCATCTGGGCTGGCCAAGCCTTATACCAAGGTAAGCTGGCAACTTCCTCTGGCACATCCCAGACACCTAGCCTCGAACACCGCTGACTAACCAGTCAATGCAACGCATATAGATTAGGGGATTCTCCGGTAGACAGTGGGATCCAGATATAGCCTACCCCTAGACTACGGTTGTATGTGGAGGGATAGCTGCTATCGGGAGGCTTTCCCTAATAATAGTTTGATGAATTAAACGGCTGACTGATGATTCCCAGTGTTGTCATTTGCGTTTTCCGCGAAGCCAAATAGGCTTTCTTTATGTTTCCAAACATTTCACTTCGGGACACATCGTTGTTTAAAGGCGTCATTGCATCCCGCGCTAATTCTACGACAATATTAATACCTTCACGGTTTAAGCAATGTCTTTTATCAATTCCAAGTCGGCTGCAGCCATCTTACGATTTTTTGTGAATAGGTCTTAGTGATTTAGGAGTCGTCATGAGGAGTTTTAAGCTGTCCTAGACTTAGGTGCTACTTTTAGGGATAAAATATTTTGTGAATTGCTCTTAGTAAAAAAAATTAGGAGTCCTACATTTAAGACTGACACGCCCATTATTTTTAGGAGTTTCTCCTAAATTCGCCACTTATGAGCTACTTTTAGCCCTAAGATTCTTATATCTTATAATACGGCCCCAGATATGTCAGGTAGTGGCTTTTATGTGTATTTTTTTAATACATATCAAATTTCCTAATAATTTTGAGTGCCGATGTCCTTTAAACAGATCTTACTTGCCATATTTGTCCCAAGTCCCTGCAGAGATGTATCGTTGCCGTGGTAAATCTAAATGATCATGATATTTAATGATTTAGGTAATATTGCCAAAGCCAAATCAGCTAGTAACTAGGCAATCTCCACCAATCCAGGGCAAGATGTGTTTTACACCAAGCTGTTGTGTTGGTGAATCAAGAACGTTTGAGCACAGTGGCACAGTGTGAATGCACAAGCCCAGCCTAATGAGCCAGTACGCACCTGGACTCCAGGTCCTGCTTCAGGCTCTGGATCTCCCTCCTCAGCTCCTCTCTCTGAGCCTTGGTGTCTTTCAGCTGCTCCTGGTAGGACTGCAGGGGAAAGGACAGGCTGATGAACAAGTCTTGATCTGTTTCAAACCTTTCAAATGCTGTAAGCCAAACTTGAAGTTGAAAGTCTGAGCAAAAAGCTTGATTTAATTAGAGAGGAGCACAAACATCCACTCTTTAAATGCTGATCAGGTGCATGAAGAAGAGACTCTGCAAACCTAGCTTACTCATACAAAGAAACACATGCTTGCTTAGAGGCGGATCGATACAGGTAAACAGTGACAGACCTTGAGTAAGGCTTTGTGGCTTGAAGAGCTGTCTGAAGATGTCTTCTCATGCTGGGCATCTGAGGAGTCACTCTCTCTGGGCTCCCTAAGGGTCCTGGGTGAGGAAGGAGGGTCAAACATGAGTGGGCAAAGCTCCAAAGACTATGAAAAGATACTAGTCAATGACGAGTAGATTGAGTACTATTGATATTTTATTATGTCTCGGTGCAGACTCACCTCAGTTCATTCTGTAGCTGCTGCATTTGGGACTCATAGACATCGATGACATCAAGAACCCTACAAGGACAAAAGGTTAAAGAACGAGTTGAGGAGGTGATGCACAACTCAAATCTTCCCATTTAAAATCCTTACTGAAATCTTTTCAATTCCTTTAAATACGTGTACACATTTAATATACATAATGCAAAATTATTCAGAGTCGAGGAAAAGATGGAGTCCATCAAGACAAAAGTTAGGAATAAAACAAGACCAAAGTAAATACAAAGAATATTTACACAATGCAATGACTTTTGGTATGAAATTCCTCCAGAAGCATTCTGATATGCTGACCATGATTGACACGACATCAGAGCCATACTAGAACCCAACCCAGAGAGTAGTGTACTTACTGCTGGTCAGTGGGGGAGTGTGTTCTGGCTGCTCGCTTGTGGATCTGCTGGAAGGCCTGGTTCTGGCGGTCCACCCTGCACTCCTCCTCCTTCACGGCGTAGTAGAGCTTCCTCTGCAGCTGCTCCGTCAGCGTCGCCTCCTGGGACACCTTCTGCTCCAGCGCCTCGCAGCGACTCTGATGACCCACAGGCCCAGAGCAGCATTTACTTCAGTTTTAGTTTATTATTTATCTATTTTTTAATGTAAGCTTGTTTCACCCAAGACTGCCTGTTGATTACAAATTAAAATTTTTATGGAGATCTGGTCACAATGGTACCTCATTTCACAGGCCCAGAGCAGCACTTACTACAGGTTTCTTTATTACTTATCTTTTTATTATTTGTATTATAAGCTCGTTTAACCTGCCTGTTTATTTCAAATCACAATTTTTAAGGAGATCTCACATTGGTACCTCATTCCACAGATCAACATCATTTAGTTTTTTTCTTCTACGTTTCTTGCCTGAGACTGCCTTTTTTCAATTTTTAAGATCATTCACACACATCTATAGTGTCTTGGCATGGTATCTTGGTTGCCAAAACAAATGCCAGTGCACTAGATAGGAAACTTCAGGAATTCTGAGCATTCCGGACTGGTGTACTTTGCTCATGATGCAAACGACTAACAGCCCAAAAGCCACAGGCACCATCCCAGGAAAAGCATGTCAAGTATGTGACCTAACAAACATTCCCTTTGCTCTTGAGTCCTGAGGCGCGTGACTCCAGACTAATTGTGATGATGAGAAGTGCATGACTGCAGGGTGCGGTGCAGTAGGCTACCTCAGCCTCCTTCTTGTCCTGCTGCAGCTGCTGGAAGACTCCGTGCTGCTGGGAGGCTTTGCTGATGTAGCGGTCCTCCAGGTCCTGCACTTTGCCCTTCACGCCATCCAGAACCCCCTCCAGCTCCAGGGCCCGCTGGGAATGCCGTGCTGCGCGGTTCTGGTGCCGCTGGACCTCCTCTCTGTCGGGGTCGAGGACAATTTAAGTCATTTCAGTTCAGTATCAAACACACTTCACTCATTTGGTCCACCCTATGACAACCAAAGATGCCAGTGATGTGAATTTGGAAGAACAACAGCTAATATGGAAAAATATGATTGATGATCAGTTTATATTATGCACACATATAAATAAAATTATGAAACTATTGTACTTCCATTGATCAAGAACATAGAACAAATAATGAACTGTCAATTATAATCTCTTTTAAAAGATCATCCTGCAGGTATAAGACAATATCGATACACTATACATTGTTTCTCCAAAAATAGTGTATCGATTTTATTTAATAGTTGACATGCTAAAATTCATGGCCGGTCCATTTTAAATCGTAACCCCTGTATCATGACACATATTGTATCGTTAGATTCCTACCAATAGACAGCCCTACATATGAGATAATTTGCCTGGGTTGGTTTAAGCCTCTCATGCACTACATCGCTAGCGCCATCAGATAACACCTGTGACAGGTAAAGCGCGTGGGGGAATGTGTATTAGTATGCGGCGCTGGCCGGTGGGCCGATGACAGGTGCGGGGCACGGGTCACGCCTGAGGGCACATTAACCCTGGGTCCACTCAGCCTGTGTGCACGTGCACTATCAGGTGACACCAGGTGTGCAGCAGCAGAGGAAGCCTCAGAGGGCCTACATTATTAAGCAGAGAGGGATATCAGTATGGATGAGGATATGCATTTAGATGAAGGCATCACTGCTGATTAGGTTACATATGATGATATTACTATCAGGAGGGTTATATACTTAAACGAATTCCCCAATAATGCCGGGTGTCAGATTACATTTTTAATATGATATTGTAACGGTGTTAATTATCGGACGGCGTGTGTTATCAGCAAACATTCGCGTTGTCATGTGAATACATCATTAAACTAAAGTTATATATTGTTAATCCATTATTAAACTTTTAATGTTTGACACTGTCCGTAACTTGGGTTGGGTCAGAATCATTTTTTTTGTGGTGGAGTTCTGTAAGAGTGTAAGAGTGTAGAACAGGCTGGATTGCACAGAGAGGGTGAGGTGGCTTTACTTGAGCTGGGTGTTGGACTGGATGAGCTCCTGAATTAGGGCCTGTCTCCTGTCCGAGTCTGCCAACATGGTCCGAAGCATGGCCCGGATGTCAGCAGCCGCTTTCTTCTCCAGAAGAACCAAATCTAGCCAGGATTAAACCTCAAGATTAAACAGATATCTAAACCATCAGAGATTATGCACTATATATAAGGTGAAATATATTTTTTTAAAATTAGGTAGAAATGTGCAATGGGCACTCAGTCAGTCATGGCGCAAACTATATCTGAAATATATATATGTGATATAAAATACCACACATTTCTCAACATAGAATTAAGTACCTGACAGGTTCTTATTCTCCACAGGATCAGCAAACTGAACAGGTTTAAAGCCATGCCTCTGCAGGAGTTTGTTAATATCATCCCAATCAGACAGTTCCCGCTACATTTCAAAATAGAGAAGAGTACATCAACATTGTGCATTAAGTTACAAATGCAATGTAACAGCAACGCAAGAGAGAAAGACATTAGAAAATCTGTTCTTGATATAATTTCTACCTGAAACTGGCTGTATGTCCACAAATACACGTACGTTCTGTCCCTGCTCTGAACTATAGAATTCAGGCTCGTAAGATCCATTTCCCTTTTCAAGCTGAATCAACGTTGCAGAAAAGAAAACATGCACCCAATCACAAAATATTACAACGAATGCCAAATGAAACGCTAAAACGTGAGAAAAAAGCTACAGTGCTCTTGTCCTCTTGCGTCCATCACTGTTCTGGGCTTTCCCTCAACTGTTACTTAACCCAGAGCCCTCAAGTAAGCAGAGGTATCCTGTTTCAACGCAGCTTGGCAGCAGCTACTAGGTAGCATCGAGCAAATCAATAAGTCCATCTGTGCCATTCAAACACCGACGTATTCCTTACCTGCTCCATTTCTTCTTTGACTGCGACGAAGGCAGTGGCGTCAGTGACAGTCCAATCTTGTACCAACACCGACAACAGCAGTTAGACTAAATATTAAGTTAACTAACTAGCTAACTCAATAATGTTTAATTTCATTCAGCCACGAGAGGCCAGGTATATACTGACTGATTGCATAGGAGACGTTAGCTAACTTGCACAATATAATCTTACAAGTTAGCTAACGATAGCAAACAAGGTGTCAGACAGTTAGCAGCAGTTAACTTTGGTCATATCTTATTCGCAAAACCTGCTATGTTTCTTTTCAAACTACCGAAAAAGCCCCGACCATGCTTTCAAATAATTATAATATTATTTTGTAAGTACAATTATCACACTCATTATTTCATTAATATCTTATTCGCGCTCTCAGTTTCAAATGGCACAGCACTTTACACGAATATAACATTCAACATCCGGTCAACTGTAAGATGTGTAGAAAAACTTCCGGTAAAAAGTTGATACCATTGAGTTTTGTCACCACTAGGTGGCAACATATGATATATTAAACAGAACTTGGGATGCTGTATGCAAGCAACTTTGAGAATCAGAAAAAAATCTTTTTAGCAGAAATAAGTGTTGGCCTACACTTCTTTTAGATAAAATCAAGCAGGTCTACTGTATTTCACAATCTCAACATCCCATAATTAACAGCAAGCAACTAGAGTTATATGGCCACTACAAATTAATAATACCTGCGTACATATTGGGTGTTTACCATGCCAATTTCTCTTCGATGCTGACATCAGAATTCAACAGCCATTATTTAGACCTCGTCTTGGTCTGTGGCATGTCCCACAGCTTCATACTAGACACATACAAATACCTGTGGTGCTCAACCAATAACATTATTCAGAATATAAACATAAAAGAATAAGACAGTAGCTTCAACTGTCATTTTTAATATAATTAATATTTAATATATAAATAATTCAGCAGAGGTTAGAAGCAACAAAGTTCAAGAATATCCTCAATGTCCTTACACTTAATTTCCCTCTCAGATATAGCCTACATAAATCAGTGTCATCTGAGCTCAAATTATTCCTCCTCTTGCGTTCCTTAACATTCTGGAGAGATATGAAGCAATCAATAAACGTTACAGGTATCCCACTCTAATAAGTGTGTTTAACCCCTAAAAGCTATAAGTTTGTTATTAAGAAATTTTATTTGCCTAACCACTGCATTGTTTTATGTAAAGTATACAGGGATTTGCAAAAAAAATAATGCAGGGCTTGGTTAAATGCTTAATCTATACTCAGTTGTACTTAAAAGCATCTGTTGTGTATTTGCACTTGCACAACATACATTAAATAAAAACTAGAGTAAAGTTAACGATGCCTTTACTGGATTTCTTTTAACACGTTACAAGCATGAACCTTCTGCTGTAGTTCAGAGTATCAATCCACGCTCAGTACTACATCAATGGTATCACATAATAGAAAAGTAGTTCCTATAACTTTAAATAAAAGTAGTTCCCATAATAGATATTTATGTGAACATAACAGCATCACATCCTGCTCCATCTAGTGATTCAAAACTCAATAGAAATACTCTCGTGTGCATTTGGGCGAAGATGCTAATCTGTGCCTTAAATCATTTCTCCGTGAACTTTACGGAGCTTGTGACATTTGACTGCGCACCTAGAGGACAGCCATGGAGTATAAATGGTAACCCCAGCTCTGTATCCAGCATATGCTTATGAATAAAGATGGAGAACCTCTGTCCTTAAGTGTGTAAGGAGAGAGCCCTGTCACAGTTGGATCCTGGCGAAGAAAACGGCCTGATCTTCAGATGTCTATCTTTGCACCTCTTCCACCCTTTGACCATAAGTGTTCTGGTGTGTGTGTGTGTCTGTGTGTGTATGGTGTGTGTGTGTGTATGTGTGTGTGTGTGTGTGTGTGTGTGTGTGTGTGTGTGTGTGTGTCTGTGTGTGTGTGTGTGTGTGTGTATGGTGTGTGTAGAAATACCAACTATTTCATCCACACATCTTTAACTGTAGTTTCGGTTTGAAAAAGATGTCATTAGAACCTCAATCATGGCAAAGTAATACCGTATCCCTTTGGTCCAACTTCTTCCCAGAGCCTTGTGACACATGTCTGTCTTCCAGCAGCACCTGGTTTGCTGGTGCAGCGCCACAAGGTCATCTACCTCCAGCAATAATACACAGTGATGGAGCACTGTAGGTCACGGTGGCTGGCTACTGGCTGGATGTCACTACATACATCATCTCCGCTGAGCAGAAAATTGAAATGGAAATGTGGGTGTTGAACCACAGCGCTTCCCCTTTTCCGGTCTCCTTCTAATGATTCATTTCCAGGACGACATGGATTCAGTCGCCTGACCCAGGGAGGATTCTCAGGCTTTTGTGTTACCTTGAAATCATATTTGGAGGAGAGCCAGGTAGACGTTTGTTTTACCTTTAAAACATACTCAAAAGTATGAGGAGAGACATATTATCGATTGATAAATAAGGTGTTTCTGTCTTTTATTTAGGTCCTGTGTACCATAGCCTTTGGAGTAACACAGATAATCAAATAGAATTGAATATCAATAGAATAGAATAGAAATATCATAGAATAGAATAAATATGTGTCACATCTTGTTTCCGAGGGGGTCCACTATGTGATGCATGTCTTTATGATGGTGGGGGAAACCGGAGTACCTGGAGTAAACCCACGCAGGCACGTGGAGAACATGCAAACTCCACACAGAAAGGACTATCCACAATATCAAGCACTCTTTGTGTAGGGTGCAAGTATATGCAGCATAAGTCATGATTCATTTTCTCGTCCTTTCATGCAGGTCAGAAAAGCACTTTTCCCAGTAAAGTAATTAACACAGCACAGGAAATATATAATAAGACCCAAAATGTCACAAAATGGCTAACAGACTTGCCCTCCATAGTTTCAAATGCCACATCTTTGTCGAAAAAGTTACAGGATTTGACATTTTCAAACTAGATTGCTCTGAAGCTTGCATTAATTACAAATGGAATCCTGGCGGTAGTATCAGCTTTTGGAATTGAATGGTGATATAGCTTCGGGTCCATACCTTTCAGTGTTCAGTTCAGGAACTTGTATAGCTATTAAACAACATATGACCAGTCACCAAGAAGTCCCAATGAAGGTCACTTAACAACAAAGTAGTAGTCTTCTATTACTACTACTAATAGTCTACTACTACTACTACTACTAACGTTACAACTACTACTATAACTGCTGCTGCTTTTACTGTTACTGCTACTGCTGCTACTGCCACTACTGCTACTACTACTACTACTTATAATAATAATAATATAACTACCGACAGTGAGATGACAGCAGGATAGCTAATGATACTGGATCTTCTGTATACCTGCTTGTAAGCAGCTGCATCAGATAAGCTGGGGCCAGTAGCCTCATTAGGTGGATAATGGAGGTAGATGAGCTGAGACCAGTGAGAAGCAGGCAGAGAGGAAGGGTGTGTGTGTGTGCGTGTGTGTGTGTGGGGGGAGAGCTGCTCTATGTTGCCATTTTAACTGACCGATACAGCTTCAACGCAATTTTTACTGGGTTACACATACACATATGGCTCTGGTATGCATGTCTAAGAGGATAGCAATGTGTGTTTGAATTGGATTGATTGGCTAACTAAATTACTTAAATCACTATCTTCAGAATTGACTTGATTACATTGTGTCTACCTTATCACAAGTCATTATTTGTGGTTACAATAAGCTATAAATCTATGAAAGTCAAACCGACAGCATGTCAGTGTAAGCACATGTTGGCTTTGATGCTGTGGTTATTGCAAATTACTTTCCACTTTACTGCTGAATGCAGTGAAAATATACACCTATTTTATAATATTCTTATGATCAAGATGCTATAGACATTGCACATCCAAATATGTCACCCTAGCAGTATATAGCAACTCCAACATCTGCACAAAGAGCAAAGAAAAGACATTTTTCTTTTCCTTTTCTGTCACACACTTAACCTGCAGAAATTCTATTTTGTAGATAAAACATGAAAGTGTGAAACGCATGAAGGGGCCTCTCACACTAATCCCACTTCACCTTGAGCCCAATCGACTTCTGAGTGCCTGCCAGGATGTCAGGAACACTCAACCCCCTATAAGGAAAAATGAGGAGAGGACATGGACTCCTCCATCCAGAGCTGCTACCACCGGACCCGATCAAGTTCTAAACCACACTGGCTCAGAACCACTTCCTTCCTATGGCCAACTGTTCTCTGGGTTGACTTTAACATGGACAATTCTAGACAAATTTTTCCCTGCCATAGTATTTTCTAGAATACTTGCCCAACTGGGAGAGGCTAGGGGATGATTGGAGTGTTGGAAGTCGGATGGCTAGATAAGGGTTGATAAGCTTTTCTTTTTTTGCTTGTTTGCTCCCTGCTGAAGCAGAAAGAACAGGTAATCCGCAGTGAGATTATCTCTCTCTCTTTCATGTCACCCAGGTGCAGAAGGCTGATATGACACAAAGTAATATCCCTCCAACACCCACCCACGTGGAGATTGGACCAAGGATTGGCGAGGTAATGCCTTACAGACAGAAGTCGCCTTTCTGGGTTCGTCTCTTTTAAAAGAAAAGGCTGTGAATTTGGACACAACCCTCACACTACATATAATATATACATAAACACTTCATCCACTATATCATGCACATGTTGATTACTGCTTTTGTAGTTGTAGTTCAACAAATACTACACCTGAAATGTTCACTTAAGTAGTTTATAATCTGAATCTTGTCAAACAGACTAAAAGAGTGTGAGGCTGTTTCTTGGAAATGATGTTGCCAAAAGCGAATCTCACTGGATTATAAATCAGGCAGCCTCACATATTTATCATTACCATAACAGCTCATACAAAAAACTACAAAAATAGGCAAATTACATGACAAGCTTGATCACAAGTGTCTAATATGTACTTCCAGTTGGGGCTCTCCATTTTCACTATGACTTCTTTCATTGTTTCTGCAGGAGTTCGGAGATGAAGGGGATTTGTGTGCCACAGTAAGCTTAGCAACACTGCGTGAGCCACTCAAGTCAACCCCTTTGAAGCAGAAATGGGATTTATAAAAATCAAAAGACAACTTTATAATTTGCAGATAATTGGGAGAAATGTATTGGAGATGAAGGTCTGCTCTTTCCAGGCGGAGTGTTTGTTTGCCATTCAGAGCTTCCTCCAGAGGGGGTCACAGACATTAATAAATACAATTTCATTCCAGTCACAATGATTACCACGCTACTAAGAGTGTCTTCGCTCTAGTGTTTACTGAGTAAATAAAAGCTCAAAAAGAATCAAATGATCAAATGAGGAATCGAAAAGGGATAGGTTTTGGAACTTCAAATTTTTCTTAAGACTATTTTACCATAATTAACAGGAACAAACACAACAAGAACGTGTGTTGAAGTTTGGTACCACTGACGGATGCGAGGGAGAAGATCTGATCTTTACTAACTTTACTTATAATCCACTACATCAAAGATCTCATTGGTTCTTCAGTTCCTTCAGATTCTTTGCTCACTGGAGTCTATAAAAGGAAAGGTAACTAATGTTCACGAACATCTTAAACAGTGAATACAAGAGTCTGCAAATGAATTGGAGATGAAGACATTTAAATTAGTTTATTCCTTTATTTGTCACTTATGGTGTCATGTTTCACTTCTGTACACTTGAAAGCCTCTGGGCGGTTCTCTCTCTCTCATGCTGAGTTTAGCGTTACTGCGGGTAGACATGCAAGAGGGTCCTTTACAGGCTCTGAAATCCTTCAGATCCAAGCCAGAGGAGGCCAACTCAAGTCACGTGAACATGTCACGCTGTGTGTCATCATGTCACGTCACGTTTCGTCACAACTAGATGTCGCCACGTCCACCGAACACTGCGCCGCTGAAGCAACACCAAATAGGATGGGTTTGTGTGTGTGTGTGTGTGTGTGTATGTGGGTGTGTGTGTATATGTGTGTGTGTGTGTGTGCGTGTGTGTTTGTGTGTGTGTGTATATGTGTGTGTGTGTGTGTGTGTGTGTGTGTGTGTGTGTGTGTGTGTGTGCCCTCTACGGGGTCCACTGTAGGGCGAGTGGATGTCATTCCACTTAAACGACCACACTGTTCATTCCCGAACAGCCGAGGGAGAGTCTGTGTTTAAAGGGCTTTGAGGAACATCTTCTCAAAATGGGTCTCAGTGACATCCTTATCAGCTGATGTAGTTTGTAAGGACATCATCTGGTGTTTCATGTAATTCATTTTCTGAGATGATGGGTAAAGTGGAGACAACATAAACTGGCGAGGGGCTCGAAAAATACATGCTAAGCCAGACATTTCCTTCTCATTCAGAAAAATAGTGCAGGAATCAGCATAGAGTCATCATATAAACAAGACAAGATAAGACAAGCCAAAACAGTACAAGGTCCAGTGCATCTCAAGAGCCCCATAACGGGAAAATAAGGTCAACACAACAAGAACAAAACATGCCAACTAAATAAGATGCTGGGAATCTGGGGAAGAGATGAACTTCATTAAATTACACTGTACAGGAGCTTGTTATGTTACGTAATGTTACGAGACATAAAGGATTTGTATCCGTATGAAATACATTTAAGAGCAATCATAAGAACTATAACAAACTAATATTTACAAATCATATTTAAAGTGTTGAAGCAAAATAAACTTTTTGAATTTCATTTTTTTTTTGGAATGCATTAGTATACATATTTTTCTTTTAGGTTTTCAGTATACAGTACAATCGCAGAGGCCTCAAGGGCAACAGTGTTTTCAACTCCACACAGTGTGTGTGTGAGACCAAGCTTTCAGTGGAGCAGACAAACAGAAGCACAGTAACTGTTTCTTTGGTGGTGTTTCCATGGTTAGGAAGATTGGGATTGGGATGACCAATTGACACACCACATCAAATGCACAGACAGCAGTCCATCACAGACAGAAAAAGATTATCATAAGATGAAAACATGATGTACGATTTTAATTTTTTTGTTATTTTGGACCTTTCGACCTGGTAATGGTCACTGTCTGCCCCATTTTCCTAGAACAGTACTCCAGGAAGTAACAGGATGTTATTTTTTTCTAACATTTTACCTTGAATAATTTCGAGCTCTCATTTGTCAGAACCACATCACTGAACCGTGTCCTAAAATATTCTGTTTGGTCTAGACTGAAGCACATTCTAAGGGGCTGCTTGAAACTAGTGGGCAAATCAGACAAATCCTTTTCCTCACATCAGAGGACTGTTTTGTCAAACACCCACCACTGCCCCCCCCCCATAAGCATTAAACACTGAATTTAGCAATTAATCTGGCCCTGTGCTGAACATTTCCAAAGATGATGGAATGATGTGCTAAATGTGTATGCTAAAATGGGTCGATGTGTTAAAAGCATATGCGTAAAGACATGTATTTTAAAAACAAAAAATAATTTCATATAAAAACATTGCATCATTTCATTTAAAAAACAAAACCATGTTAAATGCAGCTGAAGGCAACTGAATTGTGGGTAGTGTAGTAAAGGTCAGAGTAACTGGTGAAGAACAGCACAGCATTACCCATAACCGTTGTCTGTAACCACCGCAGAGATGTCTGTCTGAATACAAATACCAGTTTGAGGAATACATCTGCCAAGGCAGTACCTTCGAGGCAATGCTTTCCAAGTTACTAGAGCTGCTCTTCTTCAAGTCTTAAAAAGGATCTATTCTCTTCCTGTGAGAAAACAAAGGTATAAAAACCAAATGTTTACAAAACATATCTCCAGTTTACAGTAGACCGATGTCATGAGTTTCCTCAATTCTAATACATTTGCCTTAAATAATGTAAAAAATGTGTAATAATATCTTAACGACCCTTTATAAAATAAATCACATAACCAGCAGTGGCAAAGAAACACTTAAAGACAGAAACCTACTGACAGGACAGGAAAGACCAGAGGGACCTCAGCAGAAGGGCAATGGGGTCTCACCCTCTCTCTCTCTCACACACACACACACACACACACACACACACACACACACACACACACACACACACACACATATACACACACATACACACACACACACACACACACACACACACACACGTAACCACATTGTGATGAGTAATGTCTTATTGGCTGACGACGCCTCTGTTCGCTGCCATCCTCCTCTCCCTCTCTCTCTCTCTTCCTCCTATTGTCATTTTCTCTCTCTCTCACTCTCTCTCTCTCTTTCCTCACACATAATTCCTCCCTTCTCTGTGTTTGTCTGTCTCTATGTCCATGCGGTCTCTCCATTAGGTGTTGAGGGAGAACTGGTCCTGTTCGCTGGGCTTCTTGACCCAGGCGCCGAGGGCGCCCTTCTGGAAGGACTTGAAGAGAGTCTGTTTGGCCGTGTGGTACTCCTCGGCGGCCTGCTTGGCGTCGTGGTACGAGCTGGGCTTGGGTCCTTTTATCCTCAGGCTCGGCGCCAGCTGGAGGGAACAGAAAACTTGCCGTTAACACACACAACAACACAACACAACACAACACAACACAACACAACACAACACAACACTCAATAAAACTCTAGTGTCACATTGCATGATATTTGCCACAAGCCCCCGCCCCCCCTTACATTTCTATCTCTACCTGGCCCGACTCAAGCAGATGGGCCCCCCCTTAAAGTGCATATGACACCTCAATACAACATTTTTTAAATAAATAGAACAAAGGTGGTATTTCACAATACCATATATATTTTTACGAAAAATATACACAATATACTATAATAAAATCAACATTTGAATGCTGCTACACTGAGCTACCGACTTCCCAAGAGACTCACTTCCGCTCAGCATTACAAAACACAAATGACGTAAACGGAGGAACTCTGTTGCACTTGGTCGCCATTTTTCCTGACAAAAAACACATTTTCTCAGGGTGCCTCCGTCTATTTCTTAGGGACCAGTTGAAGAATGCCTTCACGGTGTGTTGCAGTATATTGCTCGAACGTCAGTTCCCATTCTTTTAGCCTTTTCAAATTTCCAAAAGACTACGTACGTGAAGTACGTGAGACTAACTCTGACCCAGTGTTTCTGATCCTGATCCACTCTAAATTAACTTAAATATAGATCCTCCAGGTGACACTGTTCTGACTGACATATGAGCCTGACCCAGTTCCCCCTGACCCACCTTGGTGTGCAGGCGCACCCAGCGGCTGTAGAAGGCGTGCTTGCAGAGGCGGGAGGGTCTTCCCAGGTCGTCCTTGCCTGTCGTGGCGTTGATCACCTCCAGCGCCTGGTCTCCCACGGTCCAGTTCACGCTGAAGTTGGGGGCCTTTCCTGGCTGACGGGCCTCTGCGTTGCTTATGCCTGCACACAGAGTTACACAGAGTTACACAGAGTCACACAGAGTCACACAGAGCCGGAATCACTGACTGTACTTCCTCTACCTACAGAAACACTATAGCTATAACTATTACTATAGCTATAACTTATACTATAACTATTACTATAACTATAACTAAACTATAGCTATAACTATAACTTTAACTATGACTATAACGGCAGCTATACTCTATGCACAATTTCCTACTCTGCTGGGGTATCTTCTTATTGCTATGGATCAGTGGCGGCTGGTGGTTTTTAAAGTGAGGGAGGAAGGACTGCGCGCTTGGTTGCCATTGGCCCATTTGTACTGTTGGTGGCATAAGTATGTGAGACTCAAGTTGTTTCAGGGTGTTTTGGTGAACTACAGCACAAAATAGCCGGGAGGGATAATTTTGTGAATAAAATTGATAAATTCACCAGTGGCAGCATTGTACTTTGAAAGCTGGTGGGCAGCATGTCTTTGATGGACTAGTCCAGGCCAGAAGGAAAGGATGCAAAGGCAATTAGTCAAATCAGGACTACTCTTGATTTGTAAAACTAAATAAAAGATTCTCTGGGCCAATCATTGGGCCTATTTTTTCCACTCAATGACTGAAGCTATTGGTTGTAATATGTCTGATTATTTTCCGCTACAATTGTTTTAAGAAGAATGAAGACACAAGACCATAATTGATGCCATTTCAAATGCATCATGCTCTGAATCATTCACTTACATCCTTTTTCTCAAGTATTATTGGCTAGAAAAACGGCGTTCCTGAATTGTACCGTGGTCATCAACATAGCGCAAGATGACAGACAGCTGAGAATGACAGCTAATGTCTGTGGTCTCGTCAATTTGCCAGGAAAAGAAGTGTGCCCTGTTAAGTTCCTTTTCTAGCTCTGTTTCAATCGAATGGTGAATGGCTGCAATTAGATCGTTCTGGATTGTTTTTGACATGCCTGTGAGAAGACGGTGGAGCTTTCCAGATGTTCTGCCAGAACACGGTCATACTTCGCTATCACCTCCGCAAGTTCCCTGTAATTGCCCTTGTTGTCAGAATTTTCCCCTTCGTTATGCCCCCTGAAAGACAACTCTAGCATGCCTAGGTAAGCCGTTGCATCTAACAGACGTTTTACCACCTCCCTATTGCCACGCACTTTAGCGTTGTGCTGTTGAATTTGCAGCCGCACACCCTCATCCACTAACCGCTCTATAGGCATGGTGCCGCCTAGCAATGAAAGGCGGATAGCAGCACCAACGTGGTCTTGACATTTGTCGTGGCGCTTGGTTGCCCTGTCAATATTTTTTATATCAGTAAATCCATGAAAAGACCACGTTGGAGAGTTGACATTCATTAGTAAACAGGGCCAGCAATATAACCGATTGTTGGTAATGCTACCAGTCACCCACGAGTAGCCTACCTAGCAAACCATGTAGCACTCACGACACTCTGACTCTGCCGTTGCTTTTGGTGATTTCAATCTTTGGAATTGGTCTACCTGTTGCTTTAATGGCCAACTTGTCATTGTGGGCACATGATGGCAGCACTTCGATCCCATTCAATTCTCTCCATGGGGTCTCCATGGGGGGTTAACTGCTCTATCTCTAAGCACATGGCAGTGACACAACTAGTTCTTGGCCGTGTCAGTTCAAATCAAATGCGGAATGTTTACATCTGCTACCGTTGATTATACAGTAAATACGTTGTGAAATGAAACAAAAACACACCACAGTTAAATTTGTATTAGTATTGATTGATTCACATCGATATGAAAGGATTACATGACTAACAACTGGTGAAAAAGTAATATGAAAATATTTGTTCACTGAATTAGCGCATTCTGTCCCAAACAGTTGCGTTGCAGTTTATAAGTTTCAGTTTCGCTTTCAGTATATCAACGTGAATGAGAGGGAGCACAAGAACTGAGCGTCTAGCAGCGATTATCATATCATAGACATATATGATGCATGTATATGTCTGTGGGCACGATCTCAAGCACATGCAAAAGTTGTTGTTGTCCAATTTCAATCTAGTTTCGAGAGACACATGCGCGCCCAGTCCAATTCCCAGCGGAATCGAATCGTGTGTCCAGGGGTTTACATCGGAGTCCAGTCGGACTCAAGCTGGACACAATGAATCTAGTTCTGGGGAGTCACATGTGTCCAATATCCAATTTAAATCGGACTGAAATCGGAAATTGGACGCATGTGTCCACATTGTAACTCACCCCATGGAATGGTTTCTGTAATAAAACATGAACAATGTCCTCGGTTTCCATAGTTTACTTTATTTGCTAATTTGCTAATGTGTTCTCATTATTAAAATGATCAGATATTCTTGCTTAACTGTGTCTCTTAGACTGAGCAGATTATCTTTCTTAGCCTAGATTTGAGGGGATAACCCCACCCACCATATCCAGGGCCTCTGCTTATTGGTTTATAGCGCAGACGTGACTCCAGCCTATTCGTTAATAGATTTTAGCGCTATCCAGACCCCTAAACTAGTCACACCCTCTCAGAGGAGGATCGTCCTCCTCTCTGCCATTGAAGTCAACGCATTCCACGAGCCGCCAGCGCAGGCAGAGAAATGAATGGGAGTCAATGGAGGGTAGAGGGAGGAAGGTCCTCCGGCAGTAATTTTCGATAGCGATAGGGGGTGCTAATGTCATCTTTACCCAGGGAAACTAACATTACATATACAAAGGTATTAAAGTAGTCCTATTTAAGGGTTTTAATTAATCACAGTAGTCTGGGCAAAGTACACTTTTTATTCTCAAAATGTTAAGGAGGATCTTCCTCCCTCTCCTCAATGGAGAAGCCTCCACTGCTATGGATACCATTCACAACACGTCACATCATGGCTGTATTACCAACTTGTCATGCGCTACTTTCTGATGACCGCACACTACATTCGCCATTATCCCTCCCTTCTTATGTAGCGGGGGATTTTTATTTAGTTATTATTACCCCTTACTATCAAATAAGTAGTTATGCAATGATTGACTTTCCCTACCAACAGCCAGAGTTTTTTCCCCCATGTGTTTCCGTTGGAGCAGTGAGGAACTGGACGGTGTGTTCTGTTCTGTTCTGTTCTGTTCTGTTCTGTCCCGCTCTAGTTCCACAGCACATGCCAACTTGCAGATGCCAGCTTTGCCTTGTACACACAATTGACTGCCATCAACTATTATGACAAACACAATCAAGAGCCCATCTGTTATCTATCATACTGTCTAAGCATGTCATTCAGTCTCATTAGGTACTGGATGTACCCTGAAATATGCTGAGGTTCCTCTGTTTTAGGCCCACAGCATCTCAATCAGCGAAACAAAAAGCTGGTGGTAATTGCTACCGTGGCCCATTATCCAGAGAAATGACAGGGGGGGGGGGGGGGGGGGTGGGGGGGGATTCTCCGTTTGGGCAGGGGAGAAGGAGCGCGTGCTAGAGTAAATGGAAGTGTGAGAGTTGGCCTGACACACACACACACACACACACACACACACACACACACACACAGGACGTTGATGTATGGTGTGCAGGCTGGCCAGAGTAGCTGATATACTTTGTTCTCTGCAGGCCCAATTACTCCGTGCCCAGTGTGAGGCGCCAGCACAGGACTAATGACGCGGGAGAGGAGAGGAGAGGAGAGGAGAGGAGAGGAGAGGAAAGGAGAGGAGAAGAGGCGCCTCCAGTGATTCTGAGTGCTTCCAGGCATACCGGACCCCGAGGCTGCTGTGAGCTCAGGCGAGCTGACAGACAAACCATGAAACACATCCTGACCAGAGACCTTCCAACTGCCTGCACTGCAGAAACGTTCACTAAACGAGGAGTTGGAGTGGTGGCGTTTTTAAATGTTCGCTTAACGAGGAGTTAGAGCTTAGGAGTGTTTAAATGTTCACTAAACGAGGAGTTAGAGCTTAGGGGCCCTATCTTGCACCCAGCGCAATTGACATTGTCACCGACGCATGTATCATTCCTATCTTGCACCCGGCGCACAGCGCGATTTTCCCTCCAGAGGCGCGCTTCGAAATGAACTTGCGTCGACATGGGCGGGGGCGGAACAGAGAAGGCGTTTCTCTGGCGCAAGTGGTATTTTGCAGTTTCAAAACAACGCCGTGCGCCGTGCGCCATTGACCAAAAAAAAGCTGGTCTAATGTGAGGCGCAATGTCTAAAGTCTGTAACGCGTATTCAGAACGCTATTTTAAGGGCGCATGTGCTTGCCCGCACAGTATAGGACCTGTAGGCTACACTTTACTTCTGTCGTCTTCACGAGAGATTTACACCAATTGTTTGGCAAGCCATATATAATTACAAGGAAAATAAAGTATTTACCACATGAGGAAATCATTTTGATATCCGTATCCAAGACATTTAAAAACTAGGCATACATCTAGCGTACACAATTGACCCAAATGATTCAGGTTAATTGAAGCTGCGTGACATTTGATTTATTGTATGGCTTTGTTGCATTTATTTAATGCCAGTATTATTATAAATCTTGTAAACTCATCTCTGTGTATGTGGACTTTATTTATGTACCTTGGGTTTGGTCAGCTGGTGCACTGGCTTGGGTGCCGATTTCCATGCCCCCAAATCCCTGCACGCTCTCAGGCGTGAGGGTAGACGTGGCGATGTCCTCTGCTGCCGTCAGATCCTGGGTCGAGGCAGACCCACCTCCCGTGAAGGCACGAGAACGTGTGTTACCTTCCAGCTTGGATGTACCACGTCTCCGGACGTCATTATAGCGTTTTCGGCAACGTTTTCGGGTGCCCCGTTGCAGAAACAATCACGGCAATATCTTGACATGCTTGCTTGACTTTGCTTACTTTTGGAGGGTTTCTCGCATCCCCATACATATATATCTCCCGGCTTTTTACAAAGCCAAAGTCACGCAGCTTCAATTAACCTGAATCATTTGGGTCAATGTGTAGGCTACATGTATGCTTATTTTTAAAATATCTTGGATATGGATTTCACAATGATTTCCTCAAGTGGTAAATACTTTATTTTCCTTGTAATTATATATGGCTTGCCAAAAAATTGGTGTAAATCTCACGTCGGTCTCCTCGGCTGTGAACTTCTCCGGTCTTCCACCAGGTAATTCCGCCATCAAAATAACAAGCCGCTATGGACTATGCGCTTCTCGCTCTTAAAGGGAATGTGAAATGACGCTCCGATTGGTTTATTGCATATTACGCCCAAACCACACCTATGGCTGAGTAACCTCCTTTGGACCAACCCTTTTGACACTTGCGCTGGACGCAAGTGTGTTTTTTCCGCCGTTAAAATAGCAACTGCGCCATAGAGCCGCCCACACAGCTACTTGCGCTTGGCGCCGTCCTACTTGCGTTTCTGATCGGCAAGATAGGGCCCTAGGAGTGTTTAAATGTTCACTAAACGAGTTTTAAATGTTCACTAAACGCGGATTTAGAGCCGTGGCGTTTTTGAATGTTCACTAAACGAGAAGTAAGAGCAGTGGAGTGTTTAAGGCCCAATCCCATTTCTCATCTCTACCGCTACCCTTACCCCTACCCCTTCGCCTTCGCTTTTTCAAACGGAGCGGTAGTGGAAGGGGTTGAAACGCTAGCCCTTCGAATTGGGATCGCACTTCAACACTTACGTACGTCATCAGTACGCTGCGTCAGCTGTTACGTTACCGGAGAGCGACAGCTGTCACTCACCAGACATAAACAAACATGGTGCCTGCAGCTCTTATTTACACAATGCAACATTTCATCAAACAAGTTTTAAAATCATGAATTACAAAGAAAATACTTTCATTTGTGTGATGCTTTCCCTGCTGTTTCCGACATTTTTAAATTGACTCCCGCGATGTTTCTTCTTTAATGCTCACGGGTTCGCAATGCATTGAGGGAAATCAGTCTACCC
The DNA here is from genome assembly GCF_963457725.1 of Sprattus sprattus. Taxonomy (NCBI): domain Eukaryota; kingdom Metazoa; phylum Chordata; class Actinopteri; order Clupeiformes; family Clupeidae; genus Sprattus; species Sprattus sprattus. The sequence goes on along the minus strand of NC_137922.1, from coordinate 20,558,569 downwards.
CTCCGTTTGAAGTGTGCCCTCGGAAAATCTTCGTTTGGAGCGGTAGAAAGCGCTTCCCCTTCCCCTACCCCTCTGTCTTAACGTGAATTGGGACGGCCCTACCGCTCCACATGAACGCGCAAAACGGAGGGGAAGGGGAAAGACGAAGGGGTAGCGGGAGAAATGGGATTCAGCCTAAATGTTCACTAAACGAGGAGATGGAGCAGTGGCGTTTTCAAATGTTCACTAAAGGAGGAGTTAGAGCAGTGGCGTTTTCAAATGTTCGCTAAACGAGGAGTTAGAGCTTAGGAGTGTTTAAATGTTCACTAAACAAGGAGTTAGAGCTTAGGAGTGTTTAGAACATTTAACACTGAAGATGTTTCTAATGTTAGGAGATTATTAAAGACTATGTGAAGGCAGAAGAAAATTAGCCATTACCTGTGAAATTAATGATTTTAAATATCTGCTCACAATCAGTCCTCTGTGTAACTTACACTCAAAAGCCCAGTTAAGGAGTGGTGCGGGTTGATATATAAACCTCGCCACACACTTGTCTGCAGAGAGACCAGATGGCTACTGGCAAATTACTGCTGCATGAAAATGTTCACAAACGGGAAACCGTGTGAGAGTTATGCTGTGTGCAGGCTATATGTCTTCAATCTAGAGCACATCACGGTGTGTGTTTGTGTGTGTGTGTGTGTGTGTGTGTGAGTGTATGTTGTGTGTGTTTGTGTGTGTATGTGTGTATATGTTGTGTGAGTGTGTGGGATGTAATCCTCACCGCTCAGTAGGGGTTTGTTGAGGGTGAAGGGCTGGGGCAGGTCCTCGATGTCGGCGATGCGCTGGTACATGGCGCGCGACAGGTGGTCAGCGTGGTACAGGCTGCCCAGGATGATGCTGGAGAAGTACATGGGCTCCATGAAGTAACTCATCAGAGAGCCCTGGATCCCCACCACGTTCCATCTGAAAGAGACAGAGAAAGAGAGAGAGAAAGAGACCGAAAGAGAAAGAGAGAGAGAGAGAGAGCGAGAAAGAGACCAAAAGAGAAAGAGAGAGAGAGAGAAAGAATAAGAAACAGACCAAAACAGAAAGAAAGAGAGACAGAATGAGAAAGAGACCGAAAGAGAGAGAGAGAGAGAGAGAGAGAGAAAAATAATGAGAAAGAGGCCGAAAGAGACAGTGTGAGAGAGAGAGAATGAGAAAGAGGCCAAAAGATAAAAGAGACAGAGAGAGAAAGAATGAGAAAGAATAAGAAAGAGACCTTAGTAAAAAGCGGTGCCTTGTGTTTCATATCAGCGATCAAAGCGGTTATCACTGCGCTGAAAGACCTCCACAGGGGAGAGGTAAGAGAGCCAGGTGATGAAAAAGTGATGTGTATTTTATAGCTCCCATGCAACAGCAATGCTGGCTGTGGTATGAATCACCCTTTAGAGTTTCTTCAGTGTGAATGATTCATTAAGCTGTAAGCACGGCTGTTTGGCAAGTGGGGAGAACACAAAAGGCAATCTTCCCATGCCGTGTCTATCCACCTTAAGAGGGTGGGATCCAACAGGGAAATTTGTTGCAATTTATGTGATTACTGTTCATGAGTTTCACACACACACACACACACACACACACACACACACACACAGACACACACACACACACACACACACACACACACACACACACACACACACACACACACACACACACATACAGCCGCGGAAAAAATTAAGAGACCACTTCAAAATGATCAGTTTCTCTGGTTTTACTATTTATTGGTATGTGTTAAAGTAAAATGTACATTTTTGTTTTATTCTATAACCTACTGGCAACATTCCTACCAAATTTCAAATAAAAATATTGTCATTTAGATCATTTATTTGCAGAAAAATGACAATTGGTCAAAATAGCAAAAAAGATGCAGTGTCTTCAGATCTCGAATAATGCAAAGAAAACAAGCTCATATTCATTTTTAAACTACACAATACTAATGCTTACACTTAGGAAGAGTTCAGAAATCAATATTTGGTGGAATAACCTTGATTTAAAATCACAACTTTCATGTGTCTTGGCATGCTCTCCACCAGTCTTTCACATTGCCGTTGGGTGACTTTATGCTACTCCTGGCGCAAGAATTCAAGCAGCTCGGCTTCTTTTCATGGCTTGTGACCATCCATCTTCCTCTTGATCACATTTCAGAGGTTTTTTATGGGATTCAGGTCTCGAAATTGGGCTGGCCATGACAGGGTCCTGATCTGGTGGTACTCCATCCACACCTTTACTGGCCTGGCTGTGTGGCATGGAGCATTGCCCTGCTGGAAAAAACATTTCTCAGAGTTGGGGAACATTGTCAGAGCTAAAGGAAGCAAGTTTTTCTTCTGGGACAACGTTGTACTTTGCCTGGCTGAGGTTTGTAAAAGACCATAAGGATTGAAAAAAGGGGACTGGAGGGTCTTCTAGTTCGTCTTCTCTGATGAGTCCAATTTTCAGCTTTGCCCAACACATGGTCGTCTGATGGTTAGACGGAGACCTGGAGAGGCCTACAAGCCAGAGAGTCTTGCACCTACTGTGAAATCGGACTCATCAGAGAAGACGAACTAAGAAGAACCTCCAGTCCGCTTTTTCAATCCTTATGGTCTTTTACAAACCTCAGCCAGGCAAAGTACAACGTTGTCCCAGAAGAAAAACTTGCTTCCTTTTGCTCTGACAATGTTCCCCAACTCTGAGAAGTGTTTTTTCCAGCAGGGCAATGCTCCATGCCACACAGCCAGGCCAGTAAAGGTGTGGATGGAGTACCACCAGATCAGGACCCTGTCATGGCCAGCCCAATTTCGAGACCTGAATCCCATAAATAACCTCTGAAATGTGATAAAGAGGAAGATGGATGGTCACAAGCCATGAAAAGAAGCCGAGCTGCTTGAATTCTTGCGCCAGGAGTAGCATAAAGTCACCCAACGGCAATGTGAAAGACTGGTGGAGAGCATGCCAAGACACATGAAAGTTGTGATTTTAAATCAAGGTTATTCCACCAAATATTGATTTCTGAACTCTTCCTAAGTGTAAGCATTAGTATTGTGTAGTTTAAAAATGAATATGAGCTTGTTTTCTTTGCATTATTCGAGATCTGAAGACACTGCATCATTTTTGCTATTTTGACCAATTGTCATTTTTCTGCAAATAAATGATCTAAATGACAATATTTTTATTTGAAATTTGGTAGGAATGTTGCCAGTAGGTTATAGAATAAAACTAAAATGTACATTTTACTTTAACACATACCAATAAATAGTAAAACCAGAGAAACTGATAATTTTGAAGTGGTCTCTTAATTTTTTCCGCGGCTGTATATACTCAGTCAGACATTCACCCACAAGGACTGACACCCACAGGCAAACACACACAAAAGACCTTCACCCGCTCGCCTACAAACAGTATACTTAATGATACAACCTTAATGACACGTAGCAAGTAATTCCGACCATTTTTTTCCCACACTTATACACTTACTTATACATATTTTCTGTCTTTCTTCAAATCATTACAAAAGAATGAGAAATCTTGGGTAAGGGCCTGCCTCGGGCATCCAGCCGCAAAAACTGCAGGCCAAATCAGCACACGCTTCATCTCTCTCCCCACAGACTCGCCCACCTACGTGGAGAGTGCGAGTGATTACTCACATTATTAGTTTGATTTCCCCCTGATCCCCCTCCTTAGCCCACCTCCCCCACCTCATTTATACGGCACAGCGGGATAACCGCATCTGCAGAGCATAATCAAACAGCAGCAATCAGGCGCAGCAACACAAGAACCTGCAAAGGGAGGTGGTGGTGTGGCTCTCACACAGCCACCACTCCAGTCTGTACAGGGAGAGTGAGATGGAGAGTCACACCATCAGATGCATTTAAACTTCTCCCCCCAGGCAGGCCCGCTTACCACACCATTAACAACAGCCAGAACCACAGGAAGGATTTTGCTAGCACACCTGACGTGTGCTGGTGAAGTGCTGCTGGGGTTTATTTTTCAAAGCTGAATTAAACCAAAGTTAACTTTCAGAGTTTTTTTCCACCAATCATTGTGTTGTTTGGCACTGTGCATGTCAGTCAATGGCTGCTGACAAATGGACTGCATTTATATTGCACTTTTCTACTCACAGAGCACTCAAGCTCTTTCCAGCTGAATGCCTCAGGCATGTACCCATTCATACACAGATGGCAGAGACTACTATCTAAGTTGCCAACCTGCGCCTCAGGAGCAGCAGGGGCTTCGACACTTGGTGAGGAGGATCGAACTAGCAACTTTCCGATTGCTAACCGACTCCTCTACCTCTTCAACCACTATCGCAACCATTAACAGCCTCTGTGCTGTTTCAAAACATACATCAAAACACTTCAGGCTGCCCACCAGCGTAAGAGGGCTCAATACTCTGGCTGCTGAGGAAGGGGAGGCAGGCTGGACTACAATCATCTCCCCTGTGGAAGTCTTCATCAGCAAGTCAACAACCCGGCTTCTCTGGGACGTGGTTGTAACCTGGACGAAGCACCCGGAGAGCAACAAAAAGCCCTCGCAGAGGTAACGGCTGAGGAGGGCTTTTAGGTGCTCTTTCGAAGCTTCATCCAGGTTACACCCACGTCCCAGAGAAGCCGTGTTGTTGATGTGCTGATGAGGGGCAGCTTTTGCCAACGGCTTAGGAAGATGGATAAGAACTGGGGGTCCAATACCAATCTAATACAAGATGCATGCGCGGGCAGAGAGACTTCCTTGCCGCTGCTCCGTCACCAGGAGATGTTCCAGGGTGAAAGGAGCGAAACATCAATGAGCCTTGGCCCCCAGGGGATGACCCTGCAGCTGACCCAATGGTGCCAGGGGAGGCGTGACAGGCAGGATTATCCAGCGGGCAATAAAACCCACCTGCATAATCTAATCTAATAATCCTAAATAAAGGGACATGGGAAAGACATGGGAAAGGCTGGGAAAGACACTTATGGCAAAATGGCAGATGGGCACAAACTGGTAAAGTCAGTTGATTTGGGTAAAATGAATGAAATGCTAAACACTGAATCAATAGATGTAAGTGAACGTGTAGAGAAGGGAGAGCATAGTCACCCCACCCCGTGCCAAACTTGCACTCTGACCACAACGCCAAAGAGCCAGGCTCGATGGCATGGCGGTCAGAGCACACACTCATCTGTAGTGACGGCTCAGCGTCACAGAACGACCTAATGGGTACATCTTCTGCTTTGTCAGAGTGAGTGGTTAAGCAAGCAGGTACCTGGCGATCTTGTCACTGCAGGACATGGTGAGCAGCCTCTCCCCCTGTAACACGCCGTCCCAGGTCTGGATGGTGTTGCTGGACCGCACAGGTATAGTCCCCTCACCAGACTCGATCTTCGTCCGCAGCTGCCCACGAGCCTTCCTGTTCGGATGCCTGTCGCCTTGATCTGTGGGAAAATGATCTAGTCAGTTCTCACATAGGAATTAAGGAATAAAAAAGAATGATCCGCCTGTCAGTATCGAAAAAAAATCCAGCCAAGATGAACAGGACCCTGACGCTCAGTGGAGGCTGGTAGAGTAGTAAAGGTAAGACTGACACAGGTTGGGCATGGATAAGTCTCACTTGACTTAAAGTTATTTAAATTTCCCTCTGGATTAATAAAGTATCCATCTATCTATCTATCAAAAAGAGAAGCTGCCGCAGATCTGGTGCAGATCTAGCATGGCTCTCTCTGGCTCCATTACACATGACGCTTAGCTGCCATTAGACTGTGCCAACGGTCTGGGGTGACGTACCTTCCATGTTGGCCTCGTGCGGTGAGAAGATGCGTGCGTCACCGCAGGGCGATGTGCTGATGTAGAGGTGAAACTGCACATTGTCCTTCAGACGGTAGCCGTGCTTCTCACAGCGGGTGAAGACTGACGTCTGCTGCTCCTCCCGACCGCTACAACGGATTAAAACACAGAGGACAGATTAGCTTATGTTAGCAGCGCCACCGGAGCTGCCATAAGGGTCACCTCAGAAGAAAAAAACAAGGAACTACAAAATTAAACTTCACCTCATGTCTAAAATATCGCTAACCCCTCTTCAGCACTCTGAAGGTGATATTTGGATTTAATTTGTAAAATGTTTTAACCTCCTTGAAAATGATCTAATGGATTCAAATGAGGTTTGTAATTAAAACTGGGAAAGCCTTATTAGCAGCACAGATAGAGAAACTCTGTTCACACTTGATTAGCACGGCGGCTCTGATGAGCGTGGCTGGCCTGTCAGTCATCTCATCAGTCGATCTTTATTTAGCTCCGCACTTCTCCAAACAAGCCATGTCCCATCAATTAAAGCTGCCACAATCACAGCACACAAACAGTCGTATCGGTACATCTGAGAACGGCCTCAAGATAAATATTATTATAATAAAACACACAGGGTTCAGTTCACTTCACTCTCTCCCTCACACACACACCCTCTCTGTCGTTCTCTCTCTACCCTTCTCCCTCACACACACATCCTCTCTGTCTTTCTCTCTCTACCCTTCTCCCTTTCACACATATACACACACACACACACACACACACACACACACACACACACACACACACACACCACACACACACACACACACACACACACACACACACACACACCACACACACACACACACACACACACACACACACACACACACACACACACACAATGTGAACCGTTTTACTCTCACTCTAGGTGTATCTCCCTTTTATATACCATCTCTCTCCTTCTCTTGCTCGAGCTGTTAAATCCGTACCTGTATTCTTATTTCTGCTGAAAATACAACATATTGCGGCCCACAAAATCAGATGTCTGTTTGTTCTTGATGGACTCACACATGTTCTCTGCCAGCCATCTGATTCACATGCATTCCCTGTGAGACTACATTTGTGCCAGGGAACCACCCCGGGTAACAGAATGAAAATATGACTTGTGAGCCCCGACGTGCCCCTGTGGGGACCTGCCACACACACACACACACACACACACTGCAACCCCCCCCATACACACACACTGCCACCCCCACACACTGCCTCACACACACACACACACTACCTCACACACTGCCACTGCCTCACACACACACACTGCCATGTCTCTGCTTGGCCCCCGCTCACCTGAGGAAGAGCTCCAGTTGGCTGTACAGGAAGCGCACCAGGGACCGGCGGGCCACGATCTCGGCGTGGCAGTCATTCAGCGCCAGGCCACGGTCGCTCATGTACTCGCCGTTTATACACTTGGTTCCCGTGGAGACGCAGATCACCTGGGCCTCCTTGACGTCTGTGCCTGTTCACCGAAATGAAAGGATACATTTAGAATGTTTGTCTGTGTGAGTGTGTGTGTGCTTGGGCTTGATGGGATTAACTCAGATTGGACATTAACGTAAGAAGAAAAAAAACACAAAGGCTACGTGTGTGTGTGTGTACCTGTTGTCATGACAACCCCTGAGAGGACTTTTCTGCGGGCGTGCGGTGAAGTGAAGTTGTCTGTCAGCTCGCTGAATTTGTCCACAATGAGACGGCAGACTGCATCTGCGAGAACCTAAAACAGTCACACTGACATCGATTAAAACTTTCTAGAAGACATTCAGCTGTCTGAGACACTATCAGCAAAACATGATATTTAAATAACTTGAAGTGCAACATTTAAGCCATCTTAAAAAAAACTACACCCTCAGTCAACCTTAGCCCCAATGCAGTTCAGACACAGCTTTATACACAGTAACAATTAAGCAGGGTTTCTCTACAGGACAAGCATTACTGATTATTTCCATTCAAAAAAGGACATCTCGGAGCTAAGTATTCTGAGAACTGATTATAACAACTAATTATTTAATCAGACTGCTGTTGTCAATCTATGGTGCAGTTTAATGATGCAGGAAAATAACAGTGCACCTGGTCCCGTTTTCACAAAGCGTTTTATTTTATCACAAGTGCTTGTTAGTCGCTCTAAAAGTTTCTCACTAAAAGTTTTCTCTTATTTCTCCAAATCTTATTCACAAAGCTACTGAGACCTAAACATCTTGGAGTGATAGAACTAATTAAGAATGATTGAAACGGCCATTTTCTGTTTGTTTGAGGGTGAGAAGTCCTCTCGTCTACTACTTAGTTCTTCAAGACTTAGGTGTAACCTCCAGCACTGGGGGGCTTTGTGCATTACTCGTACCAAACAAGTTAGGACAGACATGCCTATTATTTTTAGTTTCTCCTAATTCGGCAAGTTCGGAGCTACTTTTATCATTAATATGCTTTGTGAATACGAGCCCTGGACAACTGCACCCCAGGGGCGCCCTCAACACAACTCTGCGGAGGGCTAATTCACACAGAGAAAAGAGCTGCAGGTTTTGACTGACTAGCGCAGCTTTAATCAGAGCCAAACTCCCCTGGCCCTCACGCTGTTCCCTCCGCGCACACAAGCTCCCCTTCGTACCTGTGACGCATCCACCGCCTCCTTCATCCTGCCCTGTTTGCCCAGAGCTTATGTCCCTGACGGGGAGTTAAACGGCAGGATATTAAAAAAAGGGCAGGTATTTGTCGACAGGAAGTAAATTAAAGGAGTGGAACAGCTTAGAGAATGCGGCACTCCTCAGGGAGAGGGTGGTGCAGTTGTGCGAGAAAAAGTGGGGAAAGGTGACAGGGTCGGTCGGTATGGCTACGGCTACAGCTACGGCACGCAACACCGGTTTGTCTATTGACTCATCTGTTCCTAAATAACGCGTGAAGTGACGGGTAGCGGCTTGCATAATCAATCCCCCTTGTTTGAATAGCATTCATGAGGCGATGTTAATTAAGATTAGTTTACTCTGAGCCATCGCTATCGTTAAAGGGGTGAGGGATTACGGGCGAGGGATTAAACAATGAGTAAATAGATGTCACTGGCATGAAACGGCTCAGAGCAGTTGCGCCCGTGGTTGCGCTTAAAAAAAAAATCCCGCCCCCCCCCCTCTTCGTTCCCCACCCCCTTTCAAACTATCTCACTTTCAATGAAATCCTGCCGCAGGGCTGGAGTGAGGCTAGACAGGTACTCTGGAAGAATGAATGTCAATTCAACAATGCTATCTGTCTGAGTAAACCCAGGACCACAGGTTAATGCTAACCTGTGAATGATCTGTGACAGGTTCTCATGCTATAACAGTTTACCCGTTGAAAGACAGCCTTCTATCAGATCACCTTCATTGCTATTTGTCTAAAGAAAATGAATTGATCTTCAAAAACTGATTACTTGTGAATGTCTCTTCTTCTGACAGATGAACCTCTATCATTGCCATTTGTGTGAGGAAAATAGTCTAATCATTTTACATTGCGTACCTTTAGAAGGTAGACCTACATTATGCCCATCTGAGTGACTCAATAATTACCTAATTGATACTTTAGCTAAATGATGTGTGTACCTGGAAACTAATATTGGAGGTGTGTGAGTGTGTTCCTGTGGCAGGTGGAGTTGCAGGCCTCTCACCATTTGGGTTAGAAAATGACTTACTGGTACTTTACATAAAAGATGCTAATGTCAAAGACACTTTGAGTTGTGTAGCTGTGACAGGTAGACCCAGATTATGACCGAGGTGAGTGAGTGCGTACCTGTGGCAGGTAGACCCAGATTATGACTGAGGTGTGTGAGTGCGCACCTGGGACAGGTAGACCCAGATTATGACTGAGGTGTGTGAGTGCGCACCTGTGACAGGTAGACCCAGATTATGTCTGAGGTGTGTGAGTGCGTACCTGTGGCAGGTAGACCCAGATTATGACTGAGGTGTGTGAGTGCGTACATGTGGCAGGTAGACCCAGATTATGACTGAGGTGTGTGAGTGCGTACCTGTGGCAGGTAGACCCAGATTATGACTGAGGTGTGTGAGTGCGTACCTGTGGCAGGTAGACCCAGATTATGACTGAGGTGTGTGAGTGCGTACCTGTGGCAGGTGGAGCTGCAGGCCCTCTCGGGGGATGGGCTGGCGTGAGGGCGTCTGGTCCAGCTGCATGTTGAAGAGCGCCGAGAGGGCGGCCTGGGCGGCACGGGCTTTGGCCAGCTTCTTGTTCCGCCCTGAGCCCTCGAACGACTGCGTGTCCACCGTCACCGACATGACGAAGTTCTTGGCGTGGCTCTCGCCGCTCTCCGACACAAACTCGTACTTGAGGCCCGGCCGCAGCTCGTTGAGGATCATCACCGGGTTCTTGCCGCTGGTGGACGTGGTGAACGTGGCCACCGGTAGCACCGGCTGCGCCAGCGTGTTGCTGCAGGGGGTGACGGGCACCGGGTAGTCCCCGAGGGACACCAGCGAGCCGTTGCTGTTGGTGCCCAGGTAGAAGGTCTCCTCGGGTGGCGTGGGTGTCTCGAAGCCATTGAATAGCATGTCGGGGAAGTCGGCCTGGTCGGAGGTGAAGTCGGTGTTGACGGTGAGCGTGCGGCCCATGGCCATGTGAGCCTCGGAGGCGTTGGGGAACTGCACGAACGAGCGCAGCGCCTTCTCGGCAGCGTTCAGCTTGGCCTTCTTCTTGGTGGGGCCGGAGCCCTCGAAGAGCTGGCCGTTGACCTCCACGGTCATGACGAAGACGGGCGCGTGGACGGGCCCCGTCTGCGAGTGCAGCTTGTACTGTAGGCCCGGCTTGATCTCGTTCAGCTGCATCAGCGCGTTCTTGGGCAGCACGGGCCCTGGCGTTTTCTTACGCCGCTTGGGGCGGAATTTGCCATGCGAGTGCCCGTTGTTGCCCTCCTCTAGGGGGCGTTTGCGCCCGCCGCCGCCACCACTTCCGTTGGGGATCTGCACCCCCTCGCCCGGCCCCTCCTTGGAGGAGCGGTTGTCCAAGTTGCGATTTTCCTTAACGTCTGTGCTGCTCGAACCTGCGGTGCCCAGAAAGAGTAACTCACAACGCCCTCGGTGCAGGATCTTGTAAATGCAAAATTTATCAATTCCTTTATCTTTCTTTGTAACTGAGATGAGGTGGTGTGAGTTCCTGTGTTAACAATTCACACTTTTTATAACGCTGCTGCAGCCGCAGATAAGTCCTAAAAGCTTTCTTACTTTTTATCAATACATTTTTAAATTAGGCTACTTTAATCATTTACATCTATTAAATTTAAGGCTACTTCATATCCTGGTGATAATAATTTGAGTCTATATCTATTATTACACTCATCATCATTTCCTAAGAAATTAGTTGGCTTAAGACCTATGAAACACTGGGAGAAAAATCTGTAGGTTCAAAGAAATCTTTTGACATAGTGACATAGTGAGGAAGCCTCTAAGCTAAGCTCTATTTTCATCATACACACACATTGGAAACACACACACACACTCACACACACACACTGGGCAAACTCCGATACACACACAGCAGAAGTTAACAAAGGTCAGTGTCAAAGGAACTTTTCTTGTGATCATCACGGTTTTGATGGCACTTTTCTGAACACTACAAATGAGCCCTGTAGGAACACACATCACCCCTGTCAGTTGACAAAGCTGATGGAATGTTCTGTAAATTTTCATTTATAACATCCTCCAGCAAAAGCTCGATAGGTTACTCCTTTCGGCGCTCATAAAACCAGAGAGCCTTGTGACATTGGGGGGAAGGGAGGGGAGGGGGGTTGGGTGTTTAGGGGGGGACGTGTCAGTAGTAGAGTGAGAGAGGAGAGGAGAGATCCTGTAAAAAACAAGAAGAAGGAATACGAGCAGAGACAGAAAAAAAACCCACACCACAGAGAAAGTCATTATTTTAAATCAAATTGTGCAGCCATAACCTTTTTGGAAGAAAGCCGTCTTACTGAGTCATACTCAGGCTCAGCTCAGCCTTCAAAGTGACAACCCAAGGAGGTGGAAAGCAAAAGACAAGAACTAAATAACTGTACGTGCAGTCAGAAACACAAACTAACATCGCAAATCCAACAGTGGCAAGAGGACCTAACGCCCTTCAGACACTGTTGCACACCGAGGGACTGACCACTCTGTGGAGAAAGACAATGAATTAAAAAAAGGCCAACCCAATCAACCACCCCAATTTCGACATTTTCGCAATGTGTCCTGCCCAGGAACGTCCCAAAGCAGGGCCCTAATCAGCAGCGTGAACCCCAGCTGAGATGCTGCCAGCTTACCCCGCTACTGGGAGAAGCTTCTGGAAGCACTACCACGAGTAATCACAGAGAGAGTGTGAAATGGGATCTGTTTGATGGTCCGCCCGACGCGTCATGTCAACATAACAGCACCACAACGGCACTTTTAGCGCATCTGACAGAATGTTCCAGTCGTTCATGCTCGAAGACTAGTTTTACCCATTCCCATTCCGATTTTTCACTCCCCACCTCTTCCTCCTCTTTCCCTTTTTTCCTGACATAAAATGCTATCACATCCAATTTCTTGCTAGATAGCCTGCCTATTTTAAAAGGAAGCCTCAGTGGTTCGGTTGTCCCAATCACTCGGAGTGATACCATAGACGCGGAGGCTTTGAAGTGTGACAGCAACATTTAAGTAGGTCTGTTTTTCGAAAAACTGTTCATGACAGCAAAAATGGAAGCGCAGATATGGCTTGTTATTTATCAAAAAAGTAGTGCATGAGGTTTTCTTTATATCCCTAAAAGCTACTTCCCAAAAACTTCTAGTTTTTCATACTTTGCTGAAGTCTGACTTTGACGAATTGAACATAATGTGACATTCCTCTCTATGGGTACACGATGTGCACCACTTCAACAGTAAAAATAACAGTGAAAGCAATTTCGCTTTCCATTTCGAGAAAACTTAGCTCTGCCTAAGGGAGGGTCTAACTCTCCTAAAAAACAAATACTAATCAAAGCGTCCATGGGTGCACAGAGACTTGCCCCCTGTGTCAATTGAAGGGATTTGGTGTCTGCCAGATCAGCTTGGGTTTTCTTGAGAGAAAGGTCAAGCCGCGAGACACCTCAAAACGGCAGGAGATAGACCCCCCTAACCTCCGCCGAGCTAGGGATTACACTCTGATCCATCTTCATAAGCCCGGAGAAAAGCGCTGGATGACAGAGTGCTCTCAAGAAAACAAAAAGGAAAAAAGTGTTTTGGCTTCGTGGGGGAAGGGGCCTTCCATTGATGGACAGCTTAACACTGTCCTTGTTGTTCTGGGCCTGTATTCACAAAACCTTTTATCTTACCACTAAGAGTAGTCACACTAAAAGTTTCTTACTAAGGTTTCTCCTGAATCCTCTTCACAAAGCTGCTGAGACCAATTTTTACTAAGGAGAAGCAAGAACTCCTAAGCTCCGTTGCTATGGGCTCCGTTGCTATGGCGGACATCTCATGCCTCAAGTCTCACGAACGCTTCCCTTACAAGCTCCATGGGCTAATTATTCCCTCATGATTGGTACGGTATCTGTTGCAGTAATTCTGCTTCTGCATTTCAACATCATGTGAAACGAGAGAACCTGCCATTTCCCTTTCGTTTGGTAGTTAGTCTTAGCAAGTTAGGACTACTTTTTAGTTCTCCTACTATTAGCACCAAGGGGCTTTGTTAATTACTTTTAGAAAAAAGTATTTTTCCTCAATCGGCAAGTTAGGAGCTACTTTTTGCCTCTCTGATGTCTACTCATCTCTCCAATGCCACATTGGTGCTGACTACAGAACTTATATATACTTATAAAGAAGAACACATGTAACGTATAATAGCGTTTATCACTGCATGTGAACAGCAATATGGAGAGACCACTGCTACACTAAAGAGGAGTAATTATGCTCAGGGCAGCCAATTTGGGTGTGGAGCAAATGGACAAGACACCGGCTTGTGAGAGGCTCATTTGCAGGTCAAATGTATTTGATTTTGTTTTTATTTTGTTAATGTTAATAAGGTTTTTCATATGGGGCCCATATAGTCTGTTTTGTCATGGAATAACAGAGCCTTTCTTGATTCAGGTCAGGTCCTGAAGGTGTCCGTATGAGAAACACAGATATAGTGCACCTGTAGGGTACTGTGATCTTTGTTGGGTACTTCATGAAGGTAAGGCACAGCTGGGCAGAGAGCGGGACAGAGGAGAGAGAACAAGTTACAGAGTGAGAAAGAGTCAGAGAGGGACAGAGAGTCAGAGAGGGAGAGAAAGAGAGAAGAAGGGGGATAGACTCACTCATGTTCTCCTCTTCATCCATCTCCATGCTGAGGAACTTCTGCTGCCCTCTGGGCTGCCTGACTCCAGCTCTTCCTGAAGACACACACACACACACACACACACACACACACACACACACACACACACACACACACACACACACACACACACACACACACACACACAGACACACAGACACAGACACACACACACACACAGACACACAGACACACAGACACACACACACACACACACACAAGCAAACATACAGACAGAGAGAGAGAGGGACAATTAAAAAAACATTGATTCTGTTTCTTTGGACATTGACAGGCATGTACAGCACACATACAAGTTCTCTCTCTCTCACACAAACACTTAAAAGGTCGGACTCCCATTGCAACGGCCCCCACCTCTACACGTTATTCCAGAGACAAATGAACAGGGATGCTTATAGGTATACACATGCACACACACACACAGGTCCTTAATAAGCCCTTTAAAGGCCGTACAGCACGTGTTTGGTACACACATGCATCTTACAGGGCCATAATCACCAACCCAGGCACAGACTGAGAAAAAAAGCCAAGTAGATCCTGCTTCAGTGTTAAGCACCAAGTAAATCAGCTGCCTCTCTCACTCTGTTTCTCTGTCCCTCTCTTTCTTGCTGTCTCTCCCCCATCTCTCTCTCTCTCTCTCTCTCTCTCTGTCTCTCTCTCGCTCTCTCTCTCTGTCTCCCCTATCCCTGCCTCTCCCTGCTGCTGTAGTGGTGGAGTCTAATCTGGGACCTGCTGACGGGCTGAGTTGGCATGGCGAGGGCAGTCTATTGTGACATTAATATCCATTCCATTACCACTCATCTGCAGCCACTGGCTGGGAACGAGAGAGCAGAGCCGAGGAAGAGGAAGAGGAGGAGGAGGAGGAGGAGGAGGAGAAACACGTTGCTTCATTTCCACGAGCCAGCAGCTTCGGCTCGGAGATGGCATCGGAGGAGGATAACCGCGAACCGGTTAAATATGCTAGCCACAGCACTGAGCTCTTAATGATTTCACAGGAGTCGTCTTTCCTTAAAAGAGCCTCATGCCTCATGTATGTAAAATGCTCCAAGGGGTTTGTGCGAAGCGCTAACACATAAATATTCATCTCCGCCTGACCTATGAGGCAGGTTGTGAGCTATTAAATCCTCTCAGGTTCTTAATCTGTTATCCAGCTAAAGGGCTATCACAGTGCACATTTTGATTTATAGTCAGGTTTACGTTGACGTGCGCTATGGACGGACACACTATGATTTGATTTTGACCAAAGCACAAGGTATATGCCGCAATATAGAGTGGGAGATGCTGTGGGCTGTGGTCTTGCAGCGGGTTCATGTCGGGAGTTGGGCAGGTGTCCTCAAAATACAGTCTGGAGTTAAGCATCTGCAGTGGAGTGTGTGTGTGTTGATAAGGGGAAAGGGGCCATACTCAAGGTGTGTGTGTGTGTGTGTGTGTGTGTGTGTGTGTGTGTGTGTGTGTGTGTGTGTGTGTGTGGATAAGGGGACAGGGGCCATATTCATAAGTGTGAGTGTGTGTGTGTGTGTGTGTGTGTGTGTGTGTGTGTGTGTGTGTGTGTGTGTGTGTGTGTGTGTGTGTGTGTGTGTGTGTGTGTGGATAAGGGGACAGGGGCCATACTCTAGGTGTGTGTGTGTGTGTGTGTGTGTGTGTGGATAAGGGGACAGGGGCCATACTCATAGGTGTGTGTGTGTGTGTGTGTGTGTGGATAAAGGGACAGGGGTACTCATGGGTGGGGGGGAGGGTTAAGAGGAAAAGACATGGGAGAGGAGAAGTGGTGAAGAAAGGTGTTAAAAGGGACAAAAAGCAGCCTTCAGCTATCAACATTCAATCTCAGCCTCAGCCGCAGAACCTGTGACAACACAGCCAGATTCACATTTGCCTTTTAATATGTGTCCTGCACAGACATACTGTATATGTCACACATATATCAACGACACCCAATTTCAAATATTGCTATTGCATTCCTGCTAATATAAGTGGATTAGCAATAGAATATTGCAAAAAAACGGCCTTTGCATCCGTGCTAATGCAAGTGGATTAGCTGGTCGCTTAACAGCAGGCAGGCAACAGTGGGGATGAGAGGGAAGTGAGCTGAATCCAGTCTTGTCAGTGCAAACAGAAAAAGCTATCTGGGTTGCTTAGTTTACAAATATTTTACCGCTGTTGCATATTATTTGCGAGCTTGTGAGCAAAGACACCAGCAGATGCTATTAGTGTCTGCTGAATCAGCGTGTCTCGTCTTGCTCTCGCACTTTTTAAAAACGCGGCAAAATCAATCAGCACAACTGATGGGTGACGATAAATATGCAAGTCCAATTATCACCCCATTAAAGCATTACACAACAATGAGGGAATCTGTGGGGGACAGAGGAAGACATCGCTACAGCATCGCAGCCTTCATCTGGGTCAAATCCTCTAGTTTGGCATTTTAACTTGAACCGTCTGTTATAAACATGTCATAAACATGTCGTGACGTCTAACATAATTAGGTCATGTGTATGTCGTGGCAGATTTCATACACTGCCAAATGTCTGCTCCAGAGGTTCCGCTAGAGAAAAATGTTGCCGGTCAGTTTTCATTTGCCGGACATTTTAATGATAAGCCGGCCAAATATCTATTTCTGCTTCTAAATTAGCCTATTGAAGAAAACTGACGGCATGCGTAGCTTAAATACACATATGTTAGGGTATCTTCAAAGCTGTCATAACAAATCACTGATGATGGTAATATGAGACCTGTACACCATTAGCCATTAACCACCCTTATGAATAATAGAATATTGAGCAGGTGAGAGTATGATCGTGACATAGTTATTCCAACCGCCTGACAGAGATTGAAGTAAGTTTTTACATATTATTCTGGGTGGCAATTGTTGGTAGTTATATCTGAAGTTCACTTGTTTTAAATGAAGAAGTAGTTGTCTCATGATACCATCATATTCAACAACACAACATGAAGCTGTGTGATTAATAAAGAAATAAAGGAGAAATAAAGACATTTTGCTCCCTCTCTCTCGTCAAAGACTAAAATGGAGGTAGTTTTAGGTATGATGTTTGCTCTCATCTCCCTCTCTCTCCCTCTCTGTCTGTCTGTCACCTGTGTTCAGAGATAGTGCAGAGCATGCGGAGGCAATCGGAGCCTCTTAGAGGACAAACCAGGACTTTCATACAACTTCACAAGGTGAGGAAAAGCAAGCAGAGGGAAAAAGCAATTGCATTTCCACCTGCAGACGAGGTATTAGGGGGTACGCCTGTAAACCTCTACCTTAAAAAAACAGGGCAAGCTTTTGAAAAGCAGCTGCAAATCAGCCACTAAGTAGATTTGTAGCACCATTCGAGCAGAAGATATAGGCCATACCAGGAGCGGCAGAGATGTATCGCTCCCTTGCACCTTGTAACCACATTACCAGAGCAATTTTCAAAAAAGTCTGCTTTCCATCTTAGCGTCAAAATAAAACGAAAGGCAGAATACGGCGCAAATCAAAGTCACGGCTTTGTTTGCCGGAGATTATGTTAACGGCTACACGGCAACCACTTAACTTCCTGAAAAGGCCGTCGGTCGCAGACGCCGGCGGATGGAAAAAACACTCTCTCTTCAGACCCCGCCACCTGCACGCCTCCGTGAAGCGTGGGAGCGGGAGTGAAGGTGTCTGCAATCTCTGGCAGCGGTCACTCAACTCGGAGGGCATCATAGAAGGAGGTGACCGCCGCAATCTGGACGCGATAAACAGACTCAGCTCTTCAACCAAAGATGGAGCTTTCGATCCAGACAAAGAGACCGGAATCTACACGAGGCTGTTTCACTATAGGAAAACACCAGTCAGCACAGGCTTGGCACAAATATTTCTTTACAAAAATATTAGTTTTTAAAATGTACGTCCAAAAACACAAACCAGTGACGGATGGTGAGAAAACCGCAGAGCTGGCTTTTGAAATGCCTGAGCTCTAATAAAAAGAGATGATGATAAAAATGCTCCCCGGTGAGACACTAGAAAGCTGCTGTGCTTGGTGGCGCTGACAGGCAGTGACTTGCGTCAACTAGTACAAAATAGACCTTTGCTTGTTATTTGGAATTAAATATCTCTCTGTGGATAATGATCAAGAATTGATTTCGGTCTCCGCTAAAATGCCACAGTGTGTTGAGTTCGGAAAGGTAGATTTGAAAACTGAGGAGTTATGACGGAGGGTGTTTTTCAATGTGCTCTATTTTCCATCGAAAGGAACATGAAGAGACTTCTCATAGTTCTTCATCTGCACTGTAGACAGAGAGACACACAGATCAGGGTTTTGGCAAGGATTTATTTTACAGACAAATCGGCTTGTTTCAATAAGCCTATGTTACTATCGCAAATATAATGTACACCTAGGTTGAAGATAGAATGACAATGACTTAAAATCAGTTTGACTATTTACTGAACAGTAATGAGTAAACAAAACGAACAGTAATGATTGAGCAAAACCTCAAAAATAACCACCAAAAAGGTAGGCGTATTTTCAAAACATCTGTAACCTGTAACAACAAAAAAGTCTTGACCTACATGGCATCAAATGTAGCCTATAGGCTACTAGCCTCCTTTAAACATTAAAACAAAAAAATTTAATTTTCAAGGCCCGACGTGTCTTCACAGGTTTGCCAGTTCTGCAGAGAGAGAACGCCCTTTGCCCCTCTGCTGGCACGCTTTGCACGGGCAGAACACGGGCAATGTTAGTCAGTGTAGCCCAGTGGGGGCCCAGCTCATGACCCCATACTCATACTGAACTCATAAATAAGCACTTTAATGTTGCAAAAGTTAAACCCCCTGAGCATTATCAACAGACATTTTGACCACCAAATTTTGTATTAACTGTAATACAATAAACACTAATTACCCTGACGGAACCCTTACACAGAGATGTAGACACACACACACACACACTTGCACTTCTTTCATACACACAAATCTTGGATACACACACAACACTGAATGTCACAAACAAACACACACGTATGCACGCACAGCTCCTGATTTTCCTTCCCAGTCTCTCTCTCTTTCTTTCTCTCTTTCTCACTCTGTCTGGGTGACGGCAACCATTCTTCCAGCTGCAGCTTATGTCGGGTTAATCAGCATCTGCCACTTTGCGTGTCACTCAATACCACCACAAACAAACACAACACAAACACACAAACAAACACAAAAACCAACATAACACAAACACACAATCAAACACAAAAACCAACCCGAGTGGAGGAGAACAAGACAGACTGACAGACTGACCCAGACAGAGAGGGCAGGAGCCAGACATGATCCCCTCTCCTAGGGGGGCAGTACCATCCCCAATACAGTGGCACCAGACAGGGACCTGACACGGCGGGTAGCACATGGCTAGAGAAAGTGCCCGTTCGTTATGGGGAATGTCACAAGCTGCCCTCTGGGGATGGGACCTTAAGGTCACAGAAAATGACTCGCTTGCTCTAAAATGCTGATAATTGCCCAAAGGTTGCTTTTGAATTGAGAGTGTTATTTTTTTAAGTGTGGCATCGCTTTCCAATGAGAGGCAGACAGGCTGAGGCGTTCGTGTCAGACGAGGTCACCTGTTAAGAGGATGCTTGTCACCCATGAGACACTGATGAAAAATTATTTTAGAATCATCAGTGAATTTTAATCAGCTGCATTAAACACACAAGTGAATATGTGCCCTGGTTTTAGGTTCACTATCTTAGCTCCGTTGAAATTAGACAGATAGATAGATAGATAGATAGATAGATAGATAGATAGATAGATAGATAGATAGATAGATAGATAGATAGATAAACAGACAGAGAGACAGACAGAAAATACAGATAGACAGACAGATAGATAAATAGAGAGACAGGCAGACAGATAGGCCGACAGACAGAGAGACAGACAGAAAGATAGATAAATATAGAGAAAGACAGACAGACAGTGATACAGACAGACAGACAGACAGACAGATAGATAAACAGACAGACAGAATGAAAAGAGACAGATAAATAGACAGACAGACAGAGTGATAAATAGAGAGATAGACAGACAGACAGATAGATAAACAGACAGACAGAAAAGAGACAGATAAACAGACAGACAGACAGAATGATAAATAGAGAGATAGATACGTAGACAGATAAATAGACAGACAGACAGAATGATAAATAGTGAGATAGACCGACAGACAGAGAGATAGATACCTAGACAGATAGACAAACAGATAGCTAGCATTATAACTGAAAGCAAGCACCCATGACCTTTAGAGGTTGTTGGTCTGGTGGTTGTTTGTGCGTCTATGATCTATCTCATCAACACTAACAACTCTATGCAGAGGTTCTTAGCATCCTGTGTGTGTGCACTGCGCGCGTAGATTTGAGTATTTGTTAAAGTGTGTGTGAGTGTGTGTGTATACTGTGTGTGTGTGTGTGTCAGTTCCGGTATTATGCACTGATCTCGCCTCAATCCCACACTGTGCCATGCAGTGGCCCTGTCTGCTCCCTGCCAGGCACACACATGATGGGTGGTTATGGGGCGGGCACCTGCTGCTGTTATATGCTCATTGCTCAGCAACATGACACGTCTGTGCGGATGACCCCGCAGGCAGCCACACGGGGCGCTACGGGAGCTCAGGTCCGAGAGTACAGAACCTGCTGAGAGGGCCTCCATTTGAATCATCTCTCTTTCTCTCTCTCTCCCTCTCTCTCTCTTTCTATCTCTCTCTCGCTATCCTTACGTTTCTCTCTCTCAGAGTACAGTCAGATGATTATATAGCCTGAGTATTTGAAGGTAATATGAGCCCTCTCTCTCCACACCCTCCTCTCTCTCTCCACACACTCCTCTCTTTCTCTCTCTCCTGCATCATTCTCTCTCTTTCTCCTTTAATTTTGTCCTCTCCATCTCTTCCTCCATCTGTCTTGCCTTTTCACCTTCTCGCTATCTTTCTAAAGCTCTCTTTTCCCAACCAAACCCCTTCAGTGTAAGGACTCTATCAGCCAGGCGTGGGTGGGTCATTTGGTGGTCTACAGAGGCCACGGAGGGCCAAACAGCACCGTTCTCCACAGGGCGATCAGCTCCGTCTGCAGGCTTACCACAGCGGCTGTTTTTACGAGGGTTAGTGTGTGCCAGTGAAGAGCGGAGGGGAGGCTGTAACGTGAGCTGGAACGAGCGAGAGGCTCGCAGGCCCACTGGGGTCTGAACAGGAGAGAGGAGAGGTGGAGGAGAGGAGAGAGTGGAGAAAATAGGAGGTGGAGGAGAGGAGAGGATGGGGGAGAGGGGAGGTTGAAGGAGAGGAGAGGATGGAGGAGAGGAGAGGGGAGATGATGGGAGGATAGAGGAGAGGATGGAAGAGAGGGAAGGAGAGGTTGAAAGGATGGGGAGAGGTGGAGGAGAAAAGAGGAGAGAAGAGGAGGAGAGGGGAGAGGAGAGGATAGGGGAGAGGTGGAGGAGAAGAGAGGTGGAGGAGAGGATGGAGAGGCAGAGTGCTGTAGTCTATAATGTTACCCATGAACAGATATTTCTCAAATATACTCACTCACACACAGGCAATACACACACATTTTTTAAAGCTGAAAACAAACTCCCATCTGGCTGTCCAAAAGCACTTCCTAAAAGCATCACTAATATAGAGTGATAAATTCAGACACTACAGAATGGGCCAAACTGTTGGCCAAACCACTAATAACTGCTGCCTGCGTCAGCCACAGGAAGACCACTGCTGTGACACCGCTGTCTCCATCACCACTAAATGGGCTCTTGGAGGAATTCAGTCACTGTAATAGTGTAGCGCAGGTTTGAATTAAAGCCTATTAAGACCAACATACAACTGAACAAAATGTGACAACTTCATCCTTGGCTAATCAAAGAGGGCTGGATTGAAAGATCTCTTTGTATACCTCTCCCTGTGTCTCTCTCTCTCTTTGTCGTGTTTTTATTTTCTCGTCTCCCCATCTCTCTCTTTTTTGTCTTCACACTCTCTCTGTCTCTCTCTCCCCACTTCACTCTCTTTCTCTGTCCCTCGAGTTTGAGTAAGAGAGATCTGTGCGACTGCGACACGTAGCTCTACTGTGAGTCTGAAAAATCAGTAATCACCCTTCTCCTCTTCTAACCTATCCTCTCCTCTCCTCCCCTCCCCTCCCCTCTCCTCCCCTCTCCTCTCCTCCCCTCTCCTCCCCTCTCATCTCCTAACCTCTCCTCTCCTCTCCTCTCCTCCCCTCTCCTCTCCTCTCCTCTCCTCTCCTCCCCTCCCTTCCCTTCCCCTCTCCTCTCCTCTCCTCTCCTCTCCTCTCCTCTCCTCTCCTCTCCTCTCCTCTCCTCTCCTCTCCTCACCTAACCTCTCCTCTCCTCTCCTCTCCTCTCTCCACTCAGACCCCACAAGCGTCTTTGCCAACAATGTTATCAGCTTCTCGGGCTGACTCCTCTCCGCCGGCCCTATTGTGCCAACCGTGTGGAGGAGGAGGAGGAGGTGGATGAGGGTTGGAGGTGGGGGGGGGGCAGTCAGCTACACTTCCAGATAATGGTGGCGGCAATTAGCGGGGAGGTCTGAGAAATGTCACCCGCCGCCCGTATCTGTGTTCTCTGAGTCGCGCAGAAGAAGACAAAAGGCGGGGGTGGGGCGGGGGGGTGTGTTGGTGGGGGGCAAGACAAGATGCTGAGAGGGAGAGGCTAAGAAGTGTCGAGGATTCTCAAGGCTATGTTCAAGACGTCCATCAATTCCACCCCCTGCTCATATCCTTACTGAGGTTAGCTGATGTGATTTACCTCAGGGTTCGACTTGTGATTAACGTAAAGGTTTGAAGAAGATTAGCCATTAAAAAAACACAAGAAAATAAAAATAAAAAATAACAACAGCCAAAGCAAATCCAAAGCTCTCAGGTCACCTTCAGTGTAGGCGTTAACCCCCACAGCCATGCCTGCCAGCAGTGTTCAAACTAATGTCGAGTGTGTGTGTGTGTGTGTGACGGCTACTGCTTGAATTGAAACACTGTCTCAGTGCTTCAATTCAATCCAAAAATCCTTCAATCCAGCAATCAGACTGGGAGATTTATTTTCCATAGAAATAAAACAAACAACTGAATTTGTCATGCACTAAAGGGAGATGGGAGGGCATACACTACACAAACACAACAAGCTTGCGCTGGGAGAGATCTCCTATGCGTCAACAACTATGCCAAAAAAGTGCAGAAGTATAAGTTCCCTACATACCTTCAGTCATTGTTTTGGTGTGGATACCTACAAAGAGGAAACAGAGAATATTATTATTATTGCTAGAGTATAATAATAATAATAATATTTCTTTTCATCTAACGGCCCTGCGGAAAGGAAAAAGTTCATTTTATGTCACTGCCAATTAACAGGAGACACACATAATGACCAACCAATTATATTAATCACAGACAATTACAACGCGAGTCACTTGTAAGTCATTTCCTGAGTGAGAGGTCCTTCCCTAAAATCCATGTGCTTCACTGGTGAAATATAACCACAGCGACAACCACACAACAATCTCAAACACACATGATTGAAAGCCATAGGTTAAGCCCAAGCCAAAGATTAGTCATATCTTGGAGCCTTGGACTAAGAGCTGGGCTGTTCACAAGAGAACCTCTCACCAGTGCCTGAGCCCTCATTCTGTCAGCTCCTAACAGGCCCCTGACAGCAGAACACAGAACACGGAACACGACCTGAGAGGGCTCAGCACAGGCTCTCCTCGAGGGGAGGAGAGGAATGGGGAGAGGGAGAAAGGCACCTTGAAAGGGAGAAAGAGGAGAGGGGGAGACGGGGGGCAAGATAGAGAGAGAGAGAAAGGGAGAGGAAGAGAGATGGGCCAAGAGAGAGAGAGTAAATGGAGAGAAAGGGAGGTGTGAGAGAAAGAGAAGAAAGAGAGCAGATATTTGATGAGAGAGAGAGATGAATGGCCTGTGGTGTGTCGCCCACTGCAGCCACAAGGGGGCGCTCTCAAAACCAACTGTCAGCGCGCTCCTGAGAAGTCTGACGCAGATGGATTGGGAAAGAGACGAGCCTCCTGGCTTAAAAATAAGAAAAATAGAAAGAAAGGAAAACACCCCCAGGGGACAGAAGGAGAGATGACATTTTCCATTCTCTCCATTCCTCGTGCGAAGCTTTCACTTTCTCCGACAGCATGCGCCATTACACAGGCCCTATCAGAGCTCCAGCCTTAAGTCACCAACACGCTGGATGAGGGGCGATAGGGAGAGCTGCAGTTTCAACAGGCAGGAGGGCAGGGAGGTAGGAGCGAGGGTGGGTGGGTGGGTGGATTGTGTGTGTGTGTGTGTGTGTGTGTGTGTGTGTGTGTGTGTGTGTGTGTGTGTGTGTGTGTGTGTGTGTGTGGCAGGGGGTCAGAGAGCTAACCCCAGGAGAGGTCTTTGGGTCTGTATCTCTGCGCTCCACCTGTGTCTTGATGCGGCAGCTTCCCCGCTTCTCAGCGTCAGCCCGTCACTGGACACTTCACAGACGTGGAGGAGACCAGTTTAAGAGAAACTGTTTGTTGTTTGCTGAAGATAAGGCGGCCAGCCAGCCAGGGCGGTGTGCAGAGGGGAAGGGAGAGTTAATCAGAATGGGGCGGTGTGCAGAGGTTACTCCAGCCATGTCTCACTGGTCCACGACCACACCACGCTTCAAGTCTCTTCCTCCTGTACTCAACTTATCTTGGTGTACTAGCAGAGCATAACCATGGACAATGTGTCTTACTGCAGAGCTTTGGATAACTGTGGTGTTTTGATATCCACAGTATCGCCTAACATCGCGATTTACTGAGGAACTGGGATGTTATAGAGTCATAAGAATCACAACTAAAATTAAGTAATTCGGTTCTTGGTGATTCTCACTTCTAACGGGTTAGGTAGGTTATGGAAAAACCTGCTTATGGTTATATCTGAAATTTTGAACATGGTCTGGGTGGAGATTATATGTAAGACACACTCTGAGAGATGCACACATACCTGTAACTATTACCTTAAGAGATTGACTCCCTTATTCTACCACATAACTCAAATATTCCCCGGCAAATCAACATTAAATACTTCTGACAACACTGTGTGTGGATCGGCAGAGGGACCTTCAGCTCAGGTCACCAGTGCCTTCGGTTTCCTCTCCGGCGCCGCTCCATTTTATTCAAGGGTGTTTAGTGTCCGTCAGCCCTCGCTCTCTCTTTCTCTCTCTCTCTCTCTCTCCCTCTCTCTCGCTGTCTCTTCCTCTCTCTCTCTCTCCCTCTCTCTCGCTCTCTCTTTCTCTCTCTCCCTCTCCCTCTCTCTCTCTCCTATTCACGCGGACGTGTAAAATCTACATGACAGCTCTAAATTATGATGTGGACCCACGGGGATCTTCTGGGGCGCTCAGGCGCTGTAGGGATTCGGCACGCTAATCATTGCCCGTCACTGCCAGGGCTTGCCCCCGCTCCCCCGCTCCCCCGTCCACCTTCACCCTCCCCTGGGTACCGACTTCATCTCTTCCTGGTGACCCCATTCTCCTCCCAGCTACCCGCAGCATCACCATCACTGATATCATTCCCACATATATCTCTCCAGAATGAACTCCACGCTCCCCTCTCCGCTCCCCATCACCCCACTCCCATCACCTTCAGGTGTGATCTAAGTGTCTTGTGGGTCCTATTAGATAATACTCCCATCACTCCGAAGGACAGTATAAAGTAATGCCCCCGTCACTCCAGAGGACAGTATAAAGTAATGCCCCTGTCACTCTTGAGTACAGTATCTATCTTCTCTGGGTGAACTCCCTTGAGGACAGCTTCTGTCTTGCTTGACTAATTCCTCCATCGCTGTTGGATGGAGTCCCTCTTCTTCCTGGAGGTAGCCTCAATTTGCCCCTGATAGTTGCCCCCTCAGCTTGCATGGGGCATTGGGTCTCGCCGGCCCTCCTGTGGCCCTGAGTCCTAGATATACAGTATGATCATACCTCTGAAGACAATCATGGGGGAATTTGGCTAAAATGTTGTAAACAATAAAGACAGAAAATCACAATAAACACAATAATAAATAACGCAACATCTACAATAACAGACACTAGTAAGATATACCAGTAATGGGCACCAGTAAGAGACACCAGTAATGGGCACCAGCAACAGACACCAGTAACAGATGAGGCAGAAGATGAGGATGATGAGGAGGATGAAGATGAGAGGATGAGGATGAGAGGATAGCTCCTGTGGAGATGCAGATAGAGATCTCCACTGACTGTTCCACCATCGCCACTCAGACTCTTATCGGGCTCTGAAGTGACTGTGGTGTAAGAGATGATTGTGAGGGTTATGATAAGGAAACAAAGAAAGTCGTGGCGAGGAGGAGCAGGAAACCCTCATAAGCCCTCATAAGATGATGAAATAAAATTTAAGCGGAGTCTGTATCTTCTTTATTTACTTCTAACATTTTTTTTTTTTTTTTTGTCCGAGCTCCTGAGTATACATAAGAAGTGGCATTCACCACATGATTTGCTATGGATATAACAATGACAAAAGCCAACCAGGCAAATATGGACGTATCAGGTTGTAATCCAGATAGCTAGCAGACGCCTCTGGATGTGGCCATGAGTTAAACTTAAGGCTTAACGTGTCCTCACAAAGCTAGATATTATTGTTTTAGCACACTTTGTTGCATTAAAAAAATATTGGATCAATGTTTCATCAAAATGCTGATTCAAGAATTGTTTGTGTCCACAATCACGATTTGTAACTGAATCAATGTTTTTCCCATCCCTAGTCCTGATCTGGCCTGCTGCCGGCAGATCTTTATCGGATCAGGACGGCATCCGTCAAACATCAGCAGCTATCTGGGAATCAAATCCCTCCAACCCGTAATCTTCACACAAGTCTTCCTGTCTTTATCTAAAACAAACCGTCTGCAGAGAGCGTGGTAGGGGGTGGGGGGCTGGGAGTTGGTCTGGTGTGATTTTCCCTACCCCACCTCTCAGTTCACCCCCCCCTCCCCGCACCCACCCTCCCCCCGTACTCTGTCTCTCTCCACGCCTCCCTCTCTCTGGGCAGCCTGCCTGGCATCGCCTTTCCTCTCCTCTCCTCGCCAGGCCAGCCTGGCACAGGCCCAGCCGGATCAGATCCATTTTAGCGCTATCTCTCCTGTAGGTGACGGCCAGCCCTACACTCCAACACCCCCACCCTCCCCCACTCTCCACCACCACTCCTGACAAATGAACCTCGAGAGCTGTGCCTGTGACAGCGCCAAACAACACCAGACCGTGTGTCCAGGCCGCGGCACTGCCTGCAGGGGAAGATAATCCAGGTATCTAGCAGGCTCGGCAGCACAGGCTCTGACATACCATTAAGCCAGACAGACACCTGCTTTCAAAGGCATCGGTAATGCGAGCAATCTCACGTTGTCTCTGAGATTGTAGAGCAAGATGATAACAAGGCTCACATCATGAGTGCCCTGGGAGCTTGAATGTCAACATAATGTCCACAGAACCTAAACTTAACTATTAAATGCTAAGTATGACTACTTACGATAAGCATCTGCTAAATACACTATAGTACAAAACATGTATTCATTTGGCAGACGCTTTTATCCAAAGTGGCTTACAATTGACGAACAACAATCAAGCTTTAGTAGCCGAAGTCAGGACACCTTTGAAGTCAGCGCTAAGTACTAATTCTAGTCGATCATAGTAATTTTAGGCGATCAATAAGCAAGCAAACCAGACAAAAACCAAAAAAAAGAGACAAACTGAATTTGAGGTTTCACACTACAGGAGATCTGCAAGTGAACCAACAACCAATAAACCCCCTAAAAAACATAGTTTTACATGTGTGCTCTACCACTCGAGGGCACTCTTTGTGTGTGCTCGCCCACAGTAAAAGCATCCAGGAGGCTAACAGTGTGCTTCAGCCACAGTAAAGGCATCCATGAGGCTAACTTTCTGGCTCCAGGGTTAGAGGCAGTGGTGTAGTCCAGGGTATACACAGGTATACGGAGTATACCCACTTATTTTTCAGTCAGCATTGCGTATACCCACTTCTCAAAACAGGGTGTTTATCCTGTACTGTATGGGCTGCATACATTTTTTAGTATACCCACTTCTACAGGGACCACTAACGCACTGGTTAGAGGTGGATAGGTGGCGGCCAGTGGAGAGAGAAACTAGAGAGGGTGGAGATGTCCACTGGTCTGGAGTCAGTAGGAGTCAGTAGACTACATACATATGAGTGTTTGAAGAGGTTTCCTACCACAGATAAACTCATAGCACACAAGCATCGTAAGCTAAATAAACAAAGCACTCTATGCACTGATTCATTTAACAGACAGGGATCAATTTCAAACAAAACACATCATTGACAACCCCCCCCCCCCCCCCCTTGTTAATTTACTTCATGGTTTGTGTTTGGCACGTAACCTAGCAGCGCTGGGAGAAGGACGGCCCATTCTACACTTTCTGGTTCTATGGTTTCATCTCTCCTGGCTCCAGGACTAAAGGTAGATAGACACAGGCCAGTGGAGAGAGGAGAAGGAGGCGGAGATGTCCACTGGTCTCGAGTCAGTAACCAGGCAGAGATGGGGGTGAACGGGGAGCTCAACAGACCAGCTGAAGGCTTAGCGGGGGAGGGTGGGGGGGAGGGGTCAGGAGCTCTCAGGCCAATGGTAGAGCAGCCGTTCCGCTGGCACCTGGATGGCACCGATATCATCGGGCCCTGAGATTGGAGAGGAGCTGTTGGAACAGATAGGTGCAAGCTCCAAGACTTTCACTCTCTCTCTGTTACACACCCACATATACCACACACGTACACACACACACACACACACACACACAGAAACTATACACACATAAGACACATACACACATTTAAACAGACTCAGACACACATACACCCACACACACACACACACACACACACACACACATAGACAGACTCACACACACATAAATACAGACTCACACACACATAAACCCACAGACTCACACACACGAAAACACACACACATAAACACACACACACACACACATAAACACACACACACATACTCATACACAGGTGGCTGGTTGCATCTAGGATTCACTTCCAGGCTGGTAGATTAAACTCACACTCCGCTTCACACGACTTCACACCGCATCATCCGACGTCAAAGAGACAGAGACGGAGACTTTTTTTTATCTCTCTACTGCTGGTCACCACGGGAAACGGTTAAGAGACGCTCTTCATCTCCGTCCGTGCCAAATTCCTCCCAAATTCAATTTTTTCAAGTGGTCAGACGGTGGAGAAACAATCTGGTGTGTTTTTATTTTATTTATTTTTATTTTATTGAGTGGAGGACAGTGACGGAACAGAATACTGATCAATATTGACAGCTGTGTCTGGGATCAATGAAACTAGCATATGGAGAACCAACTTCAGCCTGGAACACCAGACAGAACTGTCCATGAAGACTGACACTCGGTCCTCACACTGCCGGTTCCACCACATTTAGCATCGGAGTCTGTGCAGATACATGCGGATCGCTCAAGGGTGCTCTGATCGACCCGGCTAATTAATTTCCCTAAAGCGCGGCTGCATTGTTTGCCTTGAGCGAGGGGATTAATGCTTCAGGAGAATAATAATTTCCACACAGGTCTACTGGCACAACAGATTTAATGAATGCTAATCTACAACATTCAACACCCATGGGGCTACTCAGCCTGTGCTAACTCCATAAGTGTTTTTCTGATTTCTGAACTTGTGCTATCGCTATGGGTGTTTTTCCAAGCCTGCGCTTACTCTATAGTTTTTTTTTTATCTGTGCTAACTCTATGGGTGTTTTTCCGAGCCTGTGCTGCCTCTATGGGTTTTCAATTGGCTTCTTGTTGTTGTTGTTTTTTTTAACGGTAAAATGGTCTTAGTCATCTTTTATCGGTCACTGATATGTCTCTGTGCCACTGCTGTAAGATGTCTAAAATCTTCAGGCGTCTAAAGACTCTGTTTACCAAATATACTAACCTAATCTAATGTAATCTAATATCACAACCCATGTATTCATAAACATCTTTTAAAGGCTTTTAAAGGGTGGTTTAAACTAGTCTTCCAACATTCTGTCTGGATAAATATCTTAGATTTGGTTATTGTAGGCAGACACTCCGATGCAGATATTTCTACCCACAAGGCTTGTTTATAAACAGTTACAGTTACATATTCAGTCACTTGAACACCTAAACCTTTCCCCTAGTACATTTTTGTCAGGGCTCTGGATATACCCTCCCTGGCGTTGTGTGACATGCCAACCTTTTGACCGCTCCTGGCTCAGTGCTATGACGGTGTGTACGGGGAGAGAGTGATGTACGAGGGGGGGGGGGGCGGTGTGTATGGGGAGAGAGTGATGTACGAAGGGGGGGTGACGGTGTGTATGGGGAGAGAGTGATGTACGAAGGGGGGGTGACGGTGTGTATGGGGAGAGAGTGATGTACGAAGGGGGGAGGCTTTCCTGACTCCTCGAGCCACTACGCTAATAGAAGGTATTAGAATTTCCTCCAGGAATTGAAGCTGCTATCTGCTCACCTCATGCATGGCGTATACCCCCCTCCCCCTCCCCCTCCTCCTCCCTCCTCCCCCTCGGTGCATACACATGTCAAGAAGTCAATTTGAAAGCTAATATACCTGCCCCCCCCATCCCATCCCCTACCACTCAAATCAAATCACAATGCCCCTCCCCACCCCCACCTCCACTACCACTGAGCCCTCAGAAGGGGGGGGTGCATGCAACCATGTATCATGGAGAGAAGATGGGCTCCCTCCTGGCTGTGGCTGACTGCAACACACTCGGCTAAGATTTGGCCCAGATTCACAGACACAGCTTCTCTGACAGCAGAAGTGTGTTAGCAGAGGTCAGCTATAGCCTCACTGTCTATTGTGATTGTGTGTGTGTGTACGTGTATGTGTGTGTGTGTGTGTGTGTGTGTGTGTGTGTGTATGTGTGTGTGTGTGTGTGTATGTGTGTGTGTGTGTGTGTGTGTGTGTGTGTGTGTGTATGTGTGTGTGTGTGTGTCTGTGTCTGTCTGAAAGAAAAGACAGCTACTAGATAGGGTGTGTGAGCACAGTACGTGTGTGAAAAGAGGATGAGGGCCATGTCACTAGGTAAGGGGAGAGGGAAGTGTTGCAAAGCAACGCGCTGATCGCCGCACAATTCAAGGTTTCTCTCGCACTAAAGGTAGTGATGGGCCAAGTCACTGACTAAGACAGTATTGTGTGAACATACACTGTTGTTTTTTCATACCCTGGCGATTCTCTTTCTCTTTTCCTCTCTTTCTCTCTCTCTCTCTCTCTCTCTCTCCTCTCTCTCACACACACACACACACACAAATGACAGAGAGATAGTGACCAATATTTATTGTTATTAGTTGTGATGCATCAATATCTCCTCACCAAAGCACAATGTATGTTTATATACTACATTCAGTCTGTTCTGTGTACATCTAGTCTACTTTTATGTCTACATTTAGTCTTTGTTTTGTCTACATTTATTCTACAGCCGTCTGCATGTGATGGATGGGACTGTACCGAGAAAGCATCAACTGTTGCTGTTGAGCTCCGGCCAAACAGCGCTTGCCCCGGGGAAAGCCTCTTCTCTGGCTCAGTCTAGCTCCAATCAGCCTCCTGTCAGCGTGAATTAGGGGACCACAGTGTATCGCCCCCCCCCTCATTACCACCCCAGCGGATCAGCTCAGTCTGAGCCAACTGGTAACCAGACACTATTAAAACAACCCAATACAGACGCATCACTCATAAATCATGGCAAAGAAATTCTAGACATTCACTCTGTCTTCAGGAACCTGATCATAAAAGTACACATACACACAGCTATGCTTGTTTAAACTGTGGTATATATAAGTCTCTCACACACAGTAGCTCAACACTGACACATGTACAGGTGTGTGTGTGTGTGTGTGTGTGTCGGGTTGCCAAGCCGTCGCTAATCCATCTGTCTGCTGTTGGTGTTACACACTGTTGTGCTCTCTATGGTAAGTGAAGGGAAACAGCACTTCAGAGTGCAACACATGAGATCCTGAATACACACACACACACACACACACACACACACACACACACACACACACACACACACACACACACACACACACACCACACCCACACACACATAGACTGAAAAAGCAGGACAATACCCACGCACCCAAAGCACCAAATTAATCAATTTAGCAAATGTCAGCGGCAGAGCAACCGCACAGACAGGTTACCAATATGCCACAGAGGGTATTGATGAGGACAATGTTTTCCAGCAAAGATGCTTTAACTCTTTATAGCAAGAAAGGGAGAACAGATCTGATCCTGAATCAACACACTGGCAACTATCTGGCATCCCAGTCTGCCTGTCTGTCCAAGAGCGCACACAGAGCCTAGAAGTCTGTCTATATAAGACACACACCACACACACAACACAGACAGAATTAAGTCCACTGATCAAAACAACAAGTAATTTACCCATATTTTTGTATCCCACAGGTCGTAGCACACAGAGCCTAGAAGTCTGTCTATATAAGACACACACCACACACACAACACAGACAGAATTAAGTCCACTGATCAAAACAACAAGTAATTTACCCATATTTTTGTATCCCACAGGTCGTAGCACCCACACACACACAGTCACACCCCTAGAAGTCTGCTATAAGACACACACCACACACACAACACAGACAGAATTAAGTCCACTTATCAACCCAATATTTTTCCCCTATTTTTCATCCAACAGTTCGTAACACCCATTCACACACACACACACACACACACTGTGGTCGATACCTTTGCGTTCGGAGCGCTTCTTGCGCCTCCGCTTGAACCTCCTACGGATGAGGCAGTAGTAGGCCCCCAGACTGGGGCCGCCCTCCAGAGACAGAGCCATGCTGGGGGGACCGATGTCCCTCTTCACCCCGACCTACCCCGCTCCTCTCTGGAACTCTCTCTCCTTTTTTCTCTCTTACTTTCTTTCCTTCTTTCTCTGCTGTCCCTTTCACTTCTTCACTTCTTCGATCTCTTCTACTCCTTCTCTTCTTCTCTTCTACTCCTTCACTGTTATTCCCTGTGCTCTCTCTTTCTTTTACCCTCCCAGTGAATGCTCTCTCTCTCTCTCGCTCTCCCTTGCTGTCCCTGTGTTACTCTTCCTCTCTCTCTGTAGACACTGTTCCTCGCTGCCTTACTCCCTCGCTCGCTCGCTCCATATCTCTCATACTCACACACACAGACTGGCAGCCTTCCACCTCCGACTAGAACTTTGAAGAGGCTGGAAGGAGGGAGGGAGGGAGGGAGGGAAGGAGGGGAAAGGAGGAGACGAGGGGAGAGCGAGAGATGAGAGGTGGAGAAAATGAGGGGAGGGCGGCAATGTCAGCCACTCACAACCCAGATTGCTAAACGGCTGTCAGAGGACAAACGAGTGCAGCTCAAACACAGGAGGAGGGAGTCCTCTTTTTCTCTCTCTCCCTCTCTCTCTCACTCTCAGTGTCTCTTTCTCTTCCCCGCTATCTCTCTCTCTTTCTCCCTCCCTTCTCTTCCTCAGTGTCTCTCCTTCCCTCTGTCTCCATCCCTCTCTCGGTCTCTCTCTTTTACTTTTTCTTTATCTCTCTCTCCCTCCTGCTCACAACTTCTCTCTCTTTCTCTTTGGAGTCGTTTCATCATCCACACACTCACACAGTGTGCCTAGAGCAGCCAATCCTGGCCCCAACTTCTAACCCCGTTGATCAGTGTCTCATTGTCATGTGTCCCTAAGGTCTGTCACTCTCTGTCTGTCTCACACACACTCACTCACTCGTGTCTCTCTCTCTCTCTCTCCCTATCACTAACTCACACACTCTGTCTGCCTCACACACACTCACTTGTCTCTCTCTCCCTATCACTAACTCACACACTCTCTGTCTGTCTCACACACACTCACTCACTCGTGTCTCTCTCTCTCTCTCTCCCTATCACTAACTCACACACTCTCTGTCTGTCTCACACACACTCACTCACTTGTGTCTCTCTCTCCCTCTCACTAACTCACACTCTCTGTCTGTCTCACACACACTCACTCACTTGTGTCTCTCTCTCCCTCTCACTAACTCACACTCTCTGTCTGTCTCACACACACTCACTCACTCGTGTCTCTCCCCTCTCACTAACTCACACACTCTGTCTGCCTCACACACACTCACTTGTCTCTCTCTCTCCCTATCACTAACTCACACACTCTCTGTCTGTCTCACACACACTCACTCACTCGTGTCTCTCTCTCTCCCTCTCACTAACTCACACACTCTCTGTCTGTCTCACACACACTCACTCACTCGTGTCTCTCTCTCTCCCTCTCACTAACTCACACACTCTCTGTCTGTCTCACACACACTCACTCACTCGTGTCTCTCTCCTCTCACTAACTCACACACTCTCTGTCTGTCTCACACACACTCACTCACTTGTGTCTCTCTCTCCCTCTCACTAACTCACACTCTCTGTCTGTCTCACACACACTCACTCACTCGTGTCTCTCTCTCTCCCTCTCACTAACTCACACACTCTCTCTCTGTCTCACACACACTCACTCACTCGTGTCTCTCTCTCTCCCTCTCACTAACTCACACACTCTCTGTCTGTCTCACACACACTCACTCACTCGTGTCTCTCTCCTCTCACTAACTCACACACTCTCTGTCTGTCTCACACACACTCACTCACTCGTGTCTCTCTCTCCCTCATCAACTCACACACTCTCCCTTCCATTCATGTTTCCAACCTTAGGTGAGAACGTGGATGTAGTCCAGTGAGCCAGCCTGTCTACACTAAGCCACTGTCAGAGTGTGTGTGTGTTTGGACGAGTTTATGCAGGGCTCTCTTTTGTGTGTGTGTATGTTTATCTCTGTATGTGTGCATAATATGTGTCTTTTTATGCAAGCAAGTCTGATTGTGTGTGTGTGTGTGTGTGTGTGTGGGGGGGGGGGTGGGGGGGTGGGGGGGGGGGGTCTAGCGGAGAATGAATGAAAGGAAGAGAGAGATGGTAAATGTATATATTCTGATGATGGACAGCCCTGGCAGTGCTTTGGCTGTGTCAGCAGAGCTTAAGTGACAGACTGGGACTGAGAGCCCTGAGTTATGAGCTCTTGTCCTCTGTGCTCTCCTCTCCTGTGCTCTCCTCCACTCATCTCCTCTGTGCCCCTTTTCTCTCTCCCTCTCCTCTCCTGCGCTCTCCTCTCCTGCGCTCTCCTCTCCTGCGCTCACCTCTCTCCCCCTCTCCTCTCTCCTCCTCTGTGCTCTCCACTCCTCCACACTCTCCTCTCCCCTGATCTCTTCTCGTCTGCACTCTTTTCCTCTCCTCTCCCCTCTTCTACTCTCCTTTGCTCTCCTCTCTCCTCTTCTCCCCTTTTCTCCTCCTCTCTTCTCCTCTCCTCTCTGCTCAAATCCCACAGCTCATTATGCTGGAGGCACGCACCAGTGAGCAGCCGGCTTAACACAACTTGCCAGTTCCACTCCACCAATATGGCAGATTGTCATTAAACAATAGCCAAGAGTCTGAGCTACAAGTTCCACAGGGACAGAGACAGAGAGAGAGAGAAAGAGAGAGGGGGATAGAAGGAAGAAACACGGGAGGGGACAAAGACAGAGACACAGAGAGAGATAGAAAGAGAGAGAGATGTACAGAGAGACAATAAGAGAGAGGGGATAAGGGGAGACCGGGGGAAATAGAGAGAAAAACAAGAAATGGAAAGGGGTGACAGAGAGAGGGAGAGAGGAAGAGACGCAGAGAGAAAGATGGGGAGAGAGAGAGAGAGAGAGAGAGAGAGAGAGAGAGACAGAGGTGTATTAACTCTGTGTTGGTACTGGGGAGGATGTGTGATCAGTATCTTCTCCCTACAGACACATCCATATGCCCACAGCCAGTACTCATACAGCCACACCAGTGACTGAGATGCAGACCTGAGGTAAATATTAGCCCTAGAGACTATATAGCATTCCTCTTTCACAGACTACCTGGACAGGAACAGATTACGTTTACAAAGCTTTATTTTACAACACAACTTATGTATAACCACATAGTGTTTATAAAGGTATATATAATGGACATAGCTGTGTGTGGGTGTCCTTGTGCCCACACAAATGGCAAGAATGACACTCTACTGCCCTCCAGTGGCGAGTTGCTGTTCAGTCTTTCCTCTGATGTGGGAAAGTGCCCCCAAAATAACCCATTATGTCTATCGAGGTGCATTTGAATGTTCAGCAGAATTCAGCATATTAAGGGAAATGCAGCGTTCTTGTTTACATGTGGGCGCGAGTGATTGTTGATGAAGCTCATTCACATGGAATTTGCCTGGAAGTGACTGCTGTCCTGAAGAAGGCTGTGACATCAATAGCCATCAACAATAAGTAATCGCTGAATTAGAGCACTCAGTCATAGTTATATCACAGAGCTACAGTAAACTGAGCTGAAGTGCTGAAAATACAGTTACAAGGTTCAGCATGACTTTACATCATTCTTCATGGTTGTCTTCTGCTAGTCGGAGAAAACAGCACAGCACAGCACAGCACAGCTCAGCACAGCACAGCACAGCACAGCTGTCTATGTATGTTTGCGTGGCTCTCCACACACACACACACAGACAGACAGATAGCGAGAGGCAGAGAGAAAGAGAGAGAGAGAGAGAGTGAGATTGAGAGTGAGTGAGAGAGAGAGGGGGGGGGGGGTGTATATATTCAGACTCTGTGCTATGGAGAGGTATAAATATTGAGTCACTATTATCACACATTATATTAAATGTCCAGGCCCTCTAGAAAGATGTGCCCTCATTAAGCCAGTTCTTCATTCTGACTTGATAGATCCCTACTGCATGAGCCCTGGTGGTGATAACTGCTAAACCCATTTTTACAGCCTTCACTGCAGTTTGGAACTGTTCCATTGGACTGAATTTAGAATTGAGAAGTTATAATTAAAGTGCACTTATTCAAATTCTGTAATAATGTGTAATTGAGCCATCCTAAAAGTGTAATAATCATAATTATAAAGGCTGAGAAAAGGCTGATCAGACAGTATCTCGTGTCACCAACACGGACATAAGTGCAACCCAGATGGTAAGGCAGTGAATCAAAGATGTCAAACCCAGTAGGAATAAGATTATCATTCATTCATTCATCATTCATTCATGTGTTCATTCATTTACTTTGTGTAAAATTCATACCAGCTCACCTGTTTGGGGTAGTAGCGTTTCCACAGGTGATATCCAGTTCCACACGGTATGAGATGTTTAATCCCCTGTGCTAGTGGTTAGGGACCTCACAGGATAATCACACTCCAACGTCACACACAAGAGAGAGACGAATCAATTCAGTCACCTGCAAAAAACAGAGACATTTTTAATTACAAATGAAAAAAATAACACGCATGAAGATCATAGCACTAAAATAATTATAGCCCTGAAAAATTCATGAAAACTATAAAAAAATGA
Organism: Sprattus sprattus; assembly: GCF_963457725.1. Classification (NCBI taxonomy): domain Eukaryota; kingdom Metazoa; phylum Chordata; class Actinopteri; order Clupeiformes; family Clupeidae; genus Sprattus; species Sprattus sprattus. The sequence goes on along the minus strand of NC_137922.1, from coordinate 20,521,059 downwards.
GACCACAAAAAGTTCTACAACACTAGAAGTACTCCCTCTGGTTCAGGTAATAATGCAAAAACCTGATGACCTGAATACCCTTTGAATGCAATTTTACAATATTGCCACTAGATGGCAGCCTTGCCAACTCTAAAACACCTGAAGCTACCAACAGACCTTTGAAGAATCTCTTCTGTGTTTACAGTACCCTACCGAATAAATATCGGCCAAAAAGACAGCATGAAACAAACAATATGAAATAAAAAACTCACTCACAAGACAGAGGAAAGAAATAGAAAGGGGAGGGAGGAGAGACAGGCTCGTAAATCAAACAGACAGAATATTAAAACACCTCTCATTCTCTCTCTCTCCCTCTCTTTCTCTCTCTCTCTATATATCTTTCTCTCTCTCTATCTCCCTATTTCCCCCTGTGTCTTTTTGTATTTGTACCACGTCAACAAAGAAAGTCTATAGGGCTAACGAGTCTCAACAGCCGATGCCAGCTGGAACCCCTAACCCACAGAACCTCCAGCGAAGAGAAAATAGTCCACAACACTGCACACAAAACAGAACCACCAGTGAAGAGCAAATAGTCCACAACACTGCACACAACACAGAACCACCAGTCCTGATTACATTTATATGACAATTATATATAAATGACATTAGTAGGCACACTGTAAGTCATATAAAAAAGAGACATTTTTGGCCGCATTCCTACTGTATAACAAAATTGCTTGAATGCACCCAAATGCGTATGAGTATGCCTCGTCCACCACGTCACATCAGAGCCTGTGACAGTATACCTGTGCCTGAGGACCTGCAGCATGTCTGAGTGTATACGGCTATGAGTAGCACAGCTGGATGGTTGCATGCCACCAAGACACAGACACAGACACAGACAAAGTCACAGACACAGACACAGACACAGACACAGACACAGGCACAGGCACAGGCACAGGCACAGGCACAGACACAGACACAGACACAGACACAGACACAGACACAGACACAGACACACGGACACAATGGCACAGACACAGACAAACGGACACATGGACACACAGACGCAAACACCTTCTCAGACGTCTTCAACATACAAGCACCTGAGCACAACACAGGCCCTGGGGGAGATGAGGTGAAGCTTCCAGGCTATGTGTGTGTGTGTGTGTGTGTGTGTGTGTATGTGTATCTGTGTTCATTAGTGTGTTCTTTCTTGTACAATTATTATGACTACATTAGTATCAGCAGGTACAGTGTCATGCATGAGAAAGTGCAAGATGCTGAACAATATAGCCTACCTGCCAATATCCACACACACACACTCACACACGCACACGCACACACGCCTAGTCGCCTACACACCTCCCCCTCCACTCCAAGAAGGTCTCATTGGTTGCACTGACAGCATCATCTGTTACCGCTGGTGTATGTATGTGTGTGTGTGTGTGAGATAGAAAGATAGAGAAAGAGATATAAAGACAGAGAGAGAACCAAGAGATATATAGAGAGATAGAAAGATATATAGAGATAGAAAGGGATATATAGAGACATAGATTGACAGAGAGAGAACCAGAGAGATAGAGAAACATAGAGAGGGATACAAAAAGCGAAAGATAGCAAGAGAGAAAGAGAGAGATGTTGAGATAAAGCGAGGGAGAGAGAGAGAGAGAGAAAGAGAAATAGAGATATATTGAGATATAGCGAGAGAGAGAGAGAGAGAGTTAGATAGAAACAATTGTAATGCTGAAGAGTGAGACAGAGAGCGATTTCAAACTGGTAGAGAATAGCAGAAGCGTCGTCATAGACC
>NC_137922.1:20481263-20514070 GCF_963457725.1 Sprattus sprattus | reverse complement strand
AGAAGCATATGCCGAGTGAAGACCTGAATTACCCTGTCACCCCCGTCACCCATCTGAACAGTATAAAAGGTGTGTCACAGACTTATCGTTTTCACGGAACATAACACACTAGGACGATCACGTCGAACATTACACAGTAGGACGATCTCGTTGAACAGAACACACTAGGACGATCACGTTGAACATAACACACTTTGACGATCATGTTGAACATAACACACTAGAGCGATCACGTCAACAAGCACTGTAATCATCAAGCCACTTCAGTCATCCACCCTTCCTAAAGTCAGCAAGAAACTGTGAGGAATCTGTCCTCTAGAGTGGGACGAGAACCTTTTAGTGTTAATAGAACAACATCGCTCACTTCAGGAGAGCATGAAGCACGACCTGTTGGGCCGTTGCTGATGTGTTTTGTTTTATCTCAATTTCTCTCTCTCTCTCTCTCTCTCTCTCTGTCTCTCTCTCTCTCTCTCAATCAGTTTTCTTTTAGAGAGAGTGAATGGTATCAGTGACAAACACCTGCGGTTCTCAAAACTTGAGGTTGTCACAGAAAAAAAAATCACAAAAAAAATAAAAACAGGGACAATGACCTAGACATCCTTCGAATTTAAACATGCAAACCGCCTTCATTCTTTCACTTCAAGTGTGTGTGTGTGTGTGTGTGTGTGTGTGTGTGTGTGTGTGTGTGTGTGTGTGTGATTAGCAGAACAAGCGTAAAATAACAGCCCTGGGTAGTCATCCACACACACATTCTTTTTGTCTGTCCTGAGCTTTAAAGATAACAATAAAACCCTTTGATCATCTTTGTCTTGTCTCTGAGAGCAAGCAGAGCAGTCCACTGAGCCGCTGGGGGGGAAGGACTCTCAGTGAGGAAAAGACTCCCTTCAGATAATCTGGAGTTGGCTTTAAATATTTCATCATACAAATAAACACGCCTTTCTTTTGCACTGCACAAAAGTGAGTGGGAAGCTCGCTCCTCACAATGGCAAAACATGAGTCTGAACTTGCCATTTTATAGTTGTATACAAAGCTGATATTGAGGATTTAGACCTACATCACTTTTTCCATAACGGCAATGTTTACACAGCCCATGTGTCAGTCAGAAGCACCAGATAGTAACCAGCACTACTCATGCAGGTCTCCAGATAGTAACTTGTTGTTTTTAAATGTGTGTGTGAGAGAGAGACAACTCCTTTTGTTTTTAAATGTGTGTGTGAGAGAGAGAGAGAGAGAGAGAGAGAGAGATAGACAACTCCTCATTTTTTAAATGTACTATGTGAATAAACGTCACTTGAAGCTGGTGCACTCAGATAAATAATGAAAATGTCGATACTCAACACCATACAAACGCATGCATTCAGCGAGTTACCAATTTTCCCGTTCACAATCCACTCACTGTGTCTCTCCGGGTTTGCTGGAAATCTGTGAAATGTTTCACCAGGTTTATCACCTCTCTGATTAAGACAGCCGACTACATAACACATCTCAGGCATATTTAATTGAAATCTGCTTTTATACTGTATATTCGAAAAATATAAAGATGTTGCTCCTTGTCATTAGGAAAGACCGAAAGGTATTTAGTCTGGCAATAGGGCAATAACAACAAAAGTCACAGGACCTGTGACATCAGCTCGAAAAGGTCATTACACACTAAAGGTGAGTGAAATGATTGTTATACTGACTGCAATGCAATCTGGATGTATGTGGTTAAATGCATTCTGACACTCAAAAATGTGTTTTTAAACAATGTTGGTTCCATGTCAATGCAGACATCAAATGTTTGCAGTTTTGAAGGAGCAGAAATCACATGATCCATTCAGACTGAGAGAGAGAGTGAGAGAGAGAGAGAGAGAGAGAGAGAGAGAGAGAGAGAGATAGCCAGTGAGAGAGAGACAAGAGCCCTGGAGGCTGAAACTGTATTTGAAAGGAACAGTTACAAAGTTTGCTGGTGACGGAAACACAACACAATAGCTCAGAGCAGCTTGGCACACCGCAGCAGGCATATTCAAAGCATGAATCACTGCCAGCATTGACTTTCTGACAGTTTATGATGAAGCATTCAGTAACATGTCACTTTAGAAAATGCAAAAGGATCTGCTCTAAATCCCTAAGACAATATATGAAAACAGTCGCACCCACCTGTCTAACTGGACAACACTACCAATCATTCAGTAATGTTATGGACAACAGCTCTAAAAATATAGATAAATAAACAGTTTCCAGTCATTTACTGGTTAGCCCACTACAGGACTGTGACCCAACTGTGCAATGCTATCAGGCTGTGGTTGAGGCAAAGAGGAAGTGTGGGCTAGTCAGTGTGTGTGTGTGTGTGTGTGTGTGTGTGTGTGTGTGTGTGTGTGTGTGTGTGTGTGTGTGTGTGTGTGTGTGTGTGTGTGGGTGTGTGTGTGTGAGTGATGAGGAAGTGTGGACTACCACAGCGGATCATGATTGGATTCTGAATCACCACACGTGACTGCCTGAAGTAAACAGTACGTGCTGCAGGTGGACGAAGCAAACAGAACACACACACACACACACACACTGCAGTTTTATAAGGCCTCTCTCCTTCACGTGGATGATGCAGCAAGGACATCTCTAAGTGTGTGAGTGTAAGTGTGAGTGTGAGTGTGTGTGTGTGTGTGTGTGTGTGTGAGTGTGAGTGTGAGTGTGTGTGTGTGTGTGTGTGTGTGTGTGTGTGTGTGTGTGTGTGTGAGTATGAGTGTGAGTGTGTGTGTGTGTGTGTGTGTGTGTGTGAGTATGAGTGTGAGTGTGTGAGTGATGAGTCAGAGTAAGTGTGAGAGTGAAAGTGAGAGTAAGAGGGAGAGTGAGTGTGATTGTGAAAAACAACTGCAGCATCCTCATCTTCCCTGGCCATGAAAGACAAGTCCAGTCATGTCGTGCGTGTGTGTGTGTGTTTAAGTGTGTGTGTGAGAGGAGTGTGAGTGCCACAAAAGACAAGTCCAGTCATTTCATCACATCCCTGTGTGTCTGTGTTTGTGTGTGTGTGTGTGTGTGTGTGTGTGTGTGTTTGTCTGGACTCGAGGACAGGAACTCAGTGCATATACAAACACAAACACAAACACACACACACAAGAGCACTTTCCCATTTGCACCCCTTTTTTTACTAACACATTCACTATATTAACATATAGAAAAACCTACATGCTTACACACATACGCACTGTATATTCCAAATCTTTCCTCCATTACTAGGAAAGCACAAAGGCTGCTGAATCATCATCAAACAGAACAAAACTCAAAAGACCCGGCGCCTTAAAGAGTCGGTTACACAAGCAGCATGAGCGAGATCCCCAGAGCCACAGACTGGAGGGGATCTCTTAGCCCATTAAAGAGACATACACACACACACACACACACGCACACACACTCTCTCATCCCATTAAAGAGACAGACGTGTGCTGCCTGTGAACAGAGAGTCTGTGTGCTCTGACTCCACACAGCTCCAATCCCCTGCACAGCTCACCACCCCTGCACAGCTCACCAACCCTGCACAGCTCTAAACCCCTGCACAGCTCACAGCTCCCAACCCCTGCACAGCTCCCCAACCCCTGCACAGCTCACCACCCCATGCACAGCTCCAACCCATGCACAGCTCCAACCCCTGCACAGCTCACCACCCCATGCACAGCTCCAACCCCTGCACAGCTCACCACCCCATGCACAGCTCCAACCCCTGCACAACTCCAACCCCTGCACAACTCCAACCCCTGCACAACTCCAACCCCTGCACAGCTCACCACCCCATGCACAGCTCCAACCCCTGCACAGCTCACCACCCCATGCACAGCTCCAACCCCAGCACAACTCCAACCCCTGCACAGCTCACGACCCCTGCACAGCTCCAACCCCTGCACAGTCGACCCATGGCTTTCAAGGTGTACCGTCAGCACGGACATGTTTCAATAACTCACGCACGGACATGTTACGAGGAAAAACATTCTGTCGTAGTCACCGGATAAGTGTGTGTGTGTGTGTGTGTCTATATACAGTATATATATACGTTGCACATCTATATAGACACACACACGCACGCACGCACGCACGCTCGCACGCACGCACGCACGCACACACACACACACACACACACACACACACACACACACACACACACACACACACACACACACACACACACACACACACACACACACCCATACGCACACGCACACGCACACGCACACGCAAACACACACACACACTGTACTCCAGCTTGAGTCAGAGCTGAATTCCAAGCAGCTGAGCAGAGAGGGATGCACTGAGCCAGATGCCTGTGATTCTCTAAGTAGGTTACCGTACCCGAGAGCGCCTCTGCTCACAGCAACACAGCAGCACAGAGGGCAGTGTCCAGCACATCATACACACACACACACACACACACACACACACACACACACACACACTCAGCGCAATGTCCAGCACATCAAACACACACACACACACACACACACACACACACACTCAGCGCAATGTCCAGCACATCAAACACAGACACACACACACACACACACACACACTCAGCGCAATGTCCAGCACATCATAAACACACACACACACACACACTCAGCGTAATGTCCAGCACATCACACACTCACACACACACACACACACAGAGCGCAGTGTCCAGCACATCATATACACACATACACACACACACACACACACACACACTCAGCGCAGTGTCCAGCACATCATACACACATACACACACACTCAGCGCAATGTCCAGCACATCACACACACACACACTCACAGAGCGCAGTGTCCAGCACATCATATACACACACACACACACACATATACACACACACACAAACACACAGCGCAGAGTCCAGCACATCATACACACACACACACACAAGCCCGCACACACGCACACACACACCGCAGTGTCCAGCACATCATACACACACACACACATGCGCATACAAACACACACACACACACACACAAACAACTTCACACAGCGCAGTGTCCAGCACATCATATACGCTCACAGACACAACTGCATACAGCACAGTGTCCAGCACATCATACACACACACACACACACACACACACACACACACACACACACACACACACACACACACACACACACATACACACACGGCTCGTGGACAGTTTGGGGTCAGTCTGACTTAATTAGAAGTGGAATGGACATGACCAACAGTTAGGAGGGTCAGGGCTTGGGCTTCTGGAGAGCAGGAGGGAGATTAATTAGTATATGGGGATCTAAGCTGATCTCTGCGGTTCATAAATGGGCCACGCAGACAGAGAAATCCATTTGGAAATGCCAAAGCCTCCTCTTCACCAAATGAGCACAATTGTCTGCACAAATATTCTGTGCCAACATGCAAATCTGAATAAGTGGCTAAATGACTTCTGTTGGCCAACTGCTGTAGTTGCCTTCAGGCAATCATCCAATGAACATCTGGCTTGTTATGAACATCTTCCTTCTATCTGCAGTGCACACGTCCTAGCCCGAATGCTAACATGTTCCTCATGCACCAGTTAGCCAGTTTGTCAGTGGATAGCACATGTCCAGCGTTGGACAGAGGGTCTTGCCACCTGTGTCTGCTCTGAGCCTCGCTGCCAGGTGGGTCACTCAGTCAGCCGAATCAGGGGAACATCTGGCAACACTGCAGGTGGCACTAGGCTTGACTGGCACACACACACACACACACACACACACACAGACACACACACACACACACACACACACACACACAGACACACACACACACACACACACACACACATATTCCCCTGCATCTGTTATGGTGGCCAGCGGGCACAGAGCTGTGCAGTGTGTAAATCTCACTCCCGGATGCTTTAAGAGACTAGAGTGCTAGAGATGCTAGCACCCATGAGTTTAGGCCTACTTGCTATTATGCTAACAGCTAGTGTTGCCACCTGTCCCGGTTTTACCGGGATTGTCCTTCTTTTTTGTAGCCTGTCCCGGAAAATTTCAAAATGCTCCCGGGACACAGAATGTCCCGGTTTTTCATGGGCTTTGTCAACATGAACATTCCTGATCATAAAATATTTTTTCCTGCGGGTCCATACACTCAAAATATGTGTTCTCATTAGCCTATGCTCAATCTCTCTCCTGCGCACACTGCACGGCCACTAGGGGTGTGACGTAGCATAGCCAATCTCGCTCGCCCATTAGTTCTACTGATGCTTGCTATCGGAGGGCGTGTGAAAGAGGTTGAATCGCCTACTGCACGTTACTGTAGGTTGTTCTGAATAGAAACAATGTTGACATGGGAGGGGAGACTGAGGACGAGGATGGCACTACTGGAACTGACAGGCCAGTTAAAAAGAAAATGTTACGTAACACCTGTTATAATAATGATTGGATGAAAAACGGAAATGATTCCAAATGGCTAATAACCACACCAGGCGATCCACTTTCTGCTACATGTTACCTATGCTCAGTTAAGATTCTCGTTAAGAATGAAGTGAAACATGTTTTGGATGAACATGCTTAAACAAAAAACCATCAGAATTGTGTTCAAGTAACCAGACAAACCAAGGCAATTTCTTCATGATTACAAAATGTTCAGCAGACAAAGTTACTGTTGCCGAATTAACGGCTACTTATCATGGTGTGCGACATGGTTACAGCTACCTGTCAAGTGTCACTGATAGCTGCAGCAAAGGGAAACACACAGTATACATGGAAGACCAGGTAAGAAAATGATTACATCAAGAAGGCCTATATGGCAGATGCATTAAGCGTAAGAGTCTATGTGATGCCAAAGTATGTTAAAGGCAACTCTAATATCATCCCTCATGTGTTTAGCTGAGAGGTAGAGAAGGCAAACACAAGCAATGCACACACCACTATCTAAGGAATTAGGTAAGCTGTTTCCACTCATGAGAATACTTTATGTTTAAAATATTCGGTGCATACAATCTGCACCAAAGACAATTCTGTCGCGTCGGTTGGATGTCTAAAGGACATTTTTGTTCATGCAGGTGGGCCTGGGATGGATTACCGAACAGGCATACTGGGCCCAGGCCCCCATGAGCTCAGGGGCCCTAAACCAGAGCCTCTGCATGAAGTCGCTGTTATTAACTATTAAGTGTACCTGCGCTGTGTTAGCAAATGTATATGTGCGCTGTATATCCTGTTGATGTACAGGTGAATTAAGTTATTGTGCTGTTGAACAAAAAAAAAATCATTGTCAATTCAATGTAAGGTTTTGCGAGCGCACAAGAATGTTTTTTTTTCGGGCGCGAAGAGGCCAGGCCCAGAAACCCATGGTTTCGTAATCCGTCCATAGGTGGGCCGTGGTATGTCATGTCATCAATATGTCCAGGTTTTTTGTCAGACATAGGTGGCAACCCTACTAACAGCGCGTGTTTGAGGTTGGGAGTTCAAGTGCAGTGAATCCTTGATGGCCACTGGTGCGGTGATTGGGAGTGACGTCTGAACTCCGTTTGACCCCTCTTCAGAGGGAACGTCACGTAGCATAGCGTAACAAACTCAACACGCGAAACCCGGACGCGCTCCCCTCTTCTCTTCCTTACTGTGCTGAACTGGGTTTGACTCCCATTCCCTCCTGAGGATGCAGACTCTGGCTATAGCCCCTGGTGCACGTGCAGCCACATATTCGTTCACTCCCACTGGAGGATTCTCCTGCATACGGGGAGGGTTTGTTACAGATCTAAAGCACAGTTGGGGACAGCAGGAGCCTTGGTGAGATCAACAGCGTGTACGTATGAAAGAGGAATCATCCTCAATCTGACCTGGAGGATTAGCGAAGAAGACAGGGCTCTGTGAGAAGGGTTATCTGTGCATGCATGTCTTTGAGAGTCATGTGAGGACTGAATGGTGAGATTTAAAAAACATTTTAAATGAATATCCTTACACCACACTAGTCACCCATCTTGATGTGCACACTAGACTGATTAAATGTTCGCATGCTTTGATCTAACAGGAACCATGTTGCATTCTGGGAAGATGCACAGAGAGATGGAAGAGCTCTGTCTAGATTATACTCTGACTTGAATTGAGCTGAACCACATCATTTCTAAAGGAGTGTATAAAACTGTGAGTCCTTGATTACTGGAACCAGTCCAAGATCTTATCACTCTGTTCAAAGACAACAAGGATGGACTCTAGTATTATCAATGTCATCCTGCGTTTTATTATGCACTTCTGGTACTGTGTGTGTGAATGTGTGCGTGGGTGTGAGCCATAGGAAATGTTGACTTTACCGGGTTCCATTTGCCAACAGAACTGGATGAAGCACAAACACAGACTGAGAGTGATGAGAACAATAGTCTACCTGAAACAACCTGAAAGTGAGAGGCCAGTTAAACCAGACCAAGACATGACAAACCAGGTCAGGCTGGAAAGAGAGCAATGCAAGGACAACCAGACCACAATTTTTTTTTTTCTCTGACTAACATATCTTTCTGTTCCTCTATAAATATATAACTCAGAAGAGCACATTAACAGTGACAAAAACACAAAAAGACAGTGACATGTGCACACATATAGTCTATAAAAATAAGATAGTCATTAACATGATAAATTAATAAAGCACTGTGTGTCACAGAAAAACTATTTAAAGAGGACCTATTATGCTTTTCAGTTTCCCCCCCTTTCCTTCAGTGTGTTACATAGCTTGTTGTGTATGTAAATGCTCTGCAGAGTTACACAGCCAAAAGTACATGCCAGGGAGTAACTCTCCAACAGAAACCATTCTCAGCTGCCTAAAACGCCTTGTTGGAATGCCAGCTCTTTTCCTTTGGTACAAAATTAGGCAATCTCGTAACACAATCCTTATTTACCGCCTAGATGACCACACTGAAACATGCACATCTATTCTAGTAGACCCCAAAAATAAGATTATGAACATTGAAAATAAGCACAATAGGTCCCTTTTTAATGAAATCAATTTAATAAAAACCCTCACACACATAAACTATGCAGATGACAATAAAGTAGGCCAAATTGATTTGTTTCTGACTGCACATCAATACATTACTCAAGCTCATTTGCAATGACTGAGAAGAGCTCAAAGATGTCAAGGTCAGACTAGAACCACACTGAAAGTACAACCCAAACTGGCTTAACAGACAACTTCTTTGATCTAAACTAATTCTACTAATTCTACACTAGAGTGTTTTGACACTAGTCAGGGTATTTAAATCATGGCCAAAAAAGGATGGGATATTTAGCTCTGAATTATTTGACTTTCTTTCACAAAGGTGGGCAAGTCTATTTCGCTCCACTTTCTGGCAAGGTCACCAAACTACCAAATCTCCATATTAAAAGGACACATGAAAAAAAAAAACGACCCCCTATCTTAAGGCACACTGTGTGTGTGTGTGTGTGTGTGTGTGTGTGTGTGTGTGTGTGTGTGTGTGTGTGTGTGTGTGTGTGTGTGTGTGTGTGTGTGTGTGTGTGTGCGTGTTTGTGTTATTGCTGAAGGCTATGAAAAACATTATTCAGAGCCCTTTCAAGATAAATAATATTCATGCAGAGGAAATTATGAACACAAAGGAAACGTCCAGGGGAATGCCCAGTGCGCTCTTCGTTGGAAAAACGCGATAAAACACAGTTTGGGCATTCAGTGCCACCACGGTTCAGTGAGCGTGGAGAATGCCCGTCTTTCACAACACAAACAGCGATTGGCCCTCTACAAAGGACATCTGCTATTCTCTATGAATAATATTTGTCACCGATGCCAGTTTCTGCTCTCGCACCGAGACAAAACAACTCTCTGGCGGTACACAGAGAATTTTGAACACATTTAGACTTAAATGTTACCCTATCATACTGAAAAAATATGAAGACACACTGTTTGGTGGTATTATTTTTGCACAAACAGCTCCCCAACACAGCGGATAGCTCTGCGGGACAAGGTTTGGGTGTTTATCCAGCTCTGTCGGGTGGAGATGATCTTCCTGTCAGTAGGAACAGGACCAGTCTTAAATGTCAAAGCTTCTTGTATTGATAACTCTCTATCTTTAAACAAAGGCCGTTATGATGCATCTGCCTGGGGCCTGCCGGGCAGATAAAACCACTGAGCCATTTAACACTCAACACATTATTGTATAGCGCCGCACATTTAATGATTCACCTCATCTTTTCTAACTGCGTGGATTTGACTTCCACATGGATATTCACTTAATCTTGTCCCGACCGACAGAAGGCAAAAAGTAAAACATAACACTCCTGATCGGGAGCCTGCGGGCTCATCATATGAGCTGACCTGACCACTGCGCTGGCGATCAATATCTAATTAAGAGCCATTAGGTCAGTCAGTGACAAACTGCTGCAGGGCCCCTCCTTTTCCCCGCCATACACCCTTTTATTCGTTTTCATACCCTAGATCCACTCAGATGTTGGGGTTCTCAAGGGCAAAGCTAAGCGCAATAACCTTGTGTTTGGAGAAATATAGCGAGGGACAACTGTGTGTCCTCAATAGTCAATTAAGACTGCTCCAGTAGTCCTGCACTTCTGGGTAATAGGGTTATTTATATCCTAATTACTCTTTGTACCCTACACCCATGTTGTTAACAGGAACCACAATGTAAATGATGACGTACATCAGTGCTTCCCTCATGTACCCCTACAGGCATACATATAGGCCTTGTCTAAGTAAAATCTATCTGTGACGTTCAGTCTCTCTGTTATGCGTCAGTTTAAGAGGTCAACATTAGAAATATTGAATATTGCATGCTCGATGTAAATGACTTTGGGTTTACTATAGTGCATTTGTTATATTTTATTTACTGTTTGGTTGTACTGCCCACTTTTAAACAACCCATAATCTAAAGGCAATGTATCACTTCTGTACACAGTTATTCTATTCTATTCTTTTAATATTTATTTTATTTTAATTTGGTCATGAGGGATTTGAAAATAATTATTCTGTTTTATTCTATCGCACTATATTCTATTCCATCGCACCATATTCTATTCTATTGTATTCTATTATGTTCTATTCTATTTTTAGTTTCCCACCTCCCTGTGGCCACCTGAGAGCAGCCGCCCATTGTGAGTATTCATCCTGAATGATAAAAGATGAGGCGTGGAGACTCAGAGAGCAGCGTTGGCTCTCTGACAAAGAGTCTCTCCGCTGGCTCCCACTACCTCCGACTTGCATGGGCATACATTACTTAGAGGCCCTTACAAATACATCACAACACCTCATTACACACACACAAAACAGAATCTTCTCCGCGAACACACACATACACACATCATAACCTGTGTTTTTGTTTGTGTCATTTTCTTTTTTGGAGGACACAGAGGGTGCGTAATCACCTGCTTCGATCTTTCCTCCAAAATGCAGACGCTGAAACATCTGCTGAAAATTGCACCACTAAAACATCATCTTCAGAATGGCCACATTACTGAGCATTTAAGCACAAATCACCCAATTACAAAACAAACAAGCTCATTTGGAAACAAAGCATGTCCTCTGACTGGGCCGTCTCTAATGAAATTTAACTGACTCATTCTGCACTGAAATGTATTTTACTGAACTGAATCATACCAAACTGAACTGACTCTTACTGAAATGGTGTTCCAACAGCCTTGAACACAAGGCTAACATAAGCACATGACAGGAGTTTGTTCAGCTTTCCCTATTTGGTTTAATACATGTTTATGGTCCCTCCGATAGCAACACATTCTCTAAGAGCTGCATATCCTGCCTCCTGAGTCTCCTAAATCTGCAGTCTAATTTCTGCGGTGAAGAGCAGTGTAAGGAGCAGGTGTTAGATCTGATGGCGTTTACACCTCCCTGTGAGCCTAGCAGTTCATCACGGCCCTGTTCTGTTTGTTTAAACTCCCCTCATCGCAGACGGAGGAGACATCAGGGCACCTCTAAAAGTGCTGGCAAAACACACACACAGCATCAGAGGCAGAAGCAAAGGCACACACACTCTTGCACACACAGTATTGTACACACATTCTTGCAAACACACTCTTGCACGCACAGTCTTGTACACACACTCTTGCAAACACTCTTGCACACACACACATTTGCACAAACAGTCTTGTACACACACTCTCAACACACACTCTCAACACACACTCTTGCACGCACAGTCTTATACACACACTCTTGCAAACACTCTTGCACACACACTCTTGCACGCACAGTCTTGTACACACACTCCATTATGATATGATGCAAACACTCTTGCACACACACACATTTGTACAAACAGTCTTGTACACACACTCTCAACACACACTCTTGCACGCACAGTCTTATACACACACTCTTGCAAAGACTCTTGCACACACACTTTTGCACACACAGTCTTGTACACACACTCTTGGACACACAGTTTTGCACACAATCTTGCAAACACAATCTTATGGCTGAAACATCATCGTCTTCTCCGACTCACAAACTGCATTAGACATTCCTGCATCTACCGTAAAAACAATACTACGCCTCCATTATGATGTAATTAACTTAAGAGGCTTGGTGCATCAGCGCGGCGTGTCCGTTAGAGTTTCGGAGGAAAGGGTCACGATGGCAGAGGAAGCGTACAGCACCAGGGGTTCGAAGAGGACCAATTACCCCCAGAAGAGCCTCGCCTCCTAGGCCAGAGTGGAGGGTTTGCGTGACACAGTGATACTGCAGTAGACCGAGAGAGAGAGACTGTGTGTGTGTGTGTGTGAGCGGGGCTGATGTAACTCTCCTTTGGTGGTGGGGGGGTTGGTGTGTGTGTGCGTGTGTGTGTGTGTGCGAGGAGAGAGAGTGCACCAGGCTAGTTCGTCACGGCTTGTCTCCCCGAATCATTCCCCCAATTCCTGCAGTGTCCCAGACACGGGCCGCGATAAGCACAATCGGAGCCCGGCAGGGTTCTGGCGTCAGAACCAGTCAGTGGGTCGGTCCGGTTTTTAACAAATGCTTAAAAAAAGAAAAGAAACACTAGCCACTGAGTCGGAGCTTTTCCCAGCCGTGGTGTGACAGCTTTTGCTTTTCGTCTTCACTCCCGCTGAGGGTGATTCGTCTTGGCCGAGTTACGCACTCACCGCTTCCGCGGTAAAAGACGTGTTACACATACGCATCCCCCTCCGGCTCGGACAAATCTCTAATTACTTGGGTAACATTTTCGGCCCCTGTCTGGGCTGATAAAGGCAGCCTTGCGGGGCCCAGGGCCCTGTGGAGGGACAGACATAAAGGTCTCTCTGCTGATGTAACCTCTGGAGCTGTCTAAATGGCTCCGGAGCTGCGGAAGTCTAGAGAGAATGCAAATGGCAGAGATGGTCAGCGAGTCCCCTGGGCCGTTGGGCAGCACTGCAGAGAGCTGGCGTGACCCCCTTCCTCCAAACCTGCCCAAAATAGAGCTGCAAATATACCTGCAGTGGACCAACAGAGACGAAAAGAGGCAGACGGGGGAGGGGGAGGGGCAGTGGTGTAGTCCAGGGTATACGCAGGTATACCCACTTATTTTTCAGGCAACATGGCGTATACCCACTTCTCAAAACAGGGCGTTTATCCTGTGCTGTATGGGATGCTTAAAAGAAATGCGAGATTAAGAGTATACCCACTTCTCCAGGGACCACTACACCACTGGGGAGGGGGAGGGAATGAGTTTGGACAAGAGAACCCAGAACTTGTGAGGAATAAAGGGGAAGTGTTTGGGAGTTTACATGTTAAATGGGAGGTGTTTGGGAGTTTACATGTTAAAGGGTAACTATCCCAGCCAGGCCCACACCGGGGTTTATATTTCCCACTTAACTGAATAATCCCTGCTCAGAGATGCAGGGGTTAAGGTAACACCAAAACCATTTGAGGATCAAAGAATTGTAAAGAAGTAGTCTAAATTAAAAAGCAAATAACCTCACCCACTAGCGACTAAACCGCACAGCAGTCTCTGAGGTAATGGGCTTTGTTTGTGTCGATCAGTAGCCGCCCGGCGCCCAGATGTGGTGCAGATCTTAAGATAAAGATCATGGAAAAGGACACTTCCTGTCTCACAAAGACAGGCCCTGGGAAAGATCTCCTGACAAAAGAACAATGTTTCGTGATGAAAGAACCCTTACCTCAAGAATTCCATATGGACTCCCGTAACTGCCGTCGTAACTGAAGGTAGGAATATGTTTTGAGTGGGTTTGCACCATGCCCCTATACCACTGACCTTGATGACAGAGGTGATAGCAAACTATTCGACGCATACCGCTGCTGTCAAGACATCACATGTCGTTGTTCGTTTGCCCATAAAACACAACATCCTCCAAGGAACCTTGAAGGTAAACGAGGTTGTAATGTACGTGATGTAACTCTCTGAGCTCCTGAAACACGGCGACTGAAAGGCTAAAAATAAATGCCTCCATTGTTTCCTAATGCTGTGAGTGCAACACAACACAACGCTCCCTTGCTTTTGCATTTTCAATTAACACTAAAAATAACGGCTTGCCACAACAGCAAACCCCCGGGTGTCCCCACCACCGCAGTCAGTTACCAGCCAGCGGACCGAGGGCCAGGCCCAAACACTAAGGTGCCGGCGCGTTAAGGGACCGGCAAACAAGCCAGAAATGCATGAAGCTCACCAGGGAAATTACTCCAAGACACAAGCATTTACCAGCAAGGAGACCGAGAGCCTGTCCCAAACACAAACCTTACCTGCACAATACACACACACACACACACACACACACACACAATACACACACACACACACACATACATCCACGCACACATACACAAAGATACATACATATAGACAGGTGATTTAGTGAACCTTTTTATAAATCAAATCAGTTCAAACAGCATTTCTAAAGCTCCCTTGGTTCAAAGTGAATCCATAACATGTTATACTATTGTGCTGTTACATGTGACTGGTGGTTTCATTTCATGAGACGTCCTACAATCATTTTTCTTCACTTAAATTATCATATTTATAGTATAATACAGTAAAAAATATAGTTAAAAATACTTAATTTGTGTGTTTTAAGTATTTATACTAAGCTTAAAAATAACCTTCCATTAAAAGCCACATCAAATCAACTGTGACTGGAAAAAATGGTTAAAAAAACTTCTTTGTGCTATTTGTACAAATATCTGGAATAAATGTTTACATTTTAAGTTTTACAAACTAAGATTCAACATTTCCTGGTACTGTCTTCATAATTTAGAGATTTTATGTACTACAATACAATTTATACAAACTCTTTCTATACTACACTACCATTT
Source organism: Sprattus sprattus (assembly GCF_963457725.1). Lineage (NCBI taxonomy): Eukaryota > Metazoa > Chordata > Actinopteri > Clupeiformes > Clupeidae > Sprattus > Sprattus sprattus. The sequence continues at coordinate 20,498,861 of NC_137922.1, read as the reverse complement.
GTAAGAAAGGTATAACACAAGTCAGATGCACTTTCAATGCGTCATTTTTAGTATTTATTATTATTTATGAAGTTTTATCTGGATGTACCTCTGCAGAAGTGTGTTTTCATTTTCTCCTCTCGAAACACACTGTCCTCTGTTTTTTTTTTAAACCTCCATTAGGCTTCTTATTCAGTCCCTAAGGTAACGCTTTAATGGCTGCAGTTAATAATGTTTTAATTCACCATCTGCTCTTTCTCAGTCAGGGTGATGTCTTCTAAGAAGCTGTCTGCTCAAATAGCGGAAACAAGGAAGCATCCATATGCTGACCAAATGGGGGGAGGCCGGCGGCGATCGTGACTCGGTAATCAAAAGTTTAGAAAAAGGATAATGGTGATGACAGCTAGGCATTTACCTCAGAGCATTGATGGATGGCAAAGCCAAGCAACGAAAGAAAACCACAGTGAAATGACAGCGTGCGCTGGGACCTGGTTAAGTACGTGAGTAATGACCGAACACAGTGACGACACAGTGAGACCACATAGCAGGCTGCCTCTAAGCAAGCAGAGAAAGAGGTGTATGGTTGTAGAAGTCCTCTGTGTAAGCCTGTGAGGAATGCTTTATATCACCAGCATCCTGTCTGCCTTGTGTATCCTGCGTTGGCCGATAAACACACACACACACACACACACACACACACACACACACACACACACACACACACACACACACACACACACACACACACCTCACCGCTACCGCTATCACACTCACAAAACAACACAAAACTATTTCTGTTGAAGCCATTGAACGGGGACCGCTGACCAATTAGCATGACATCCGTCCAAGTGTTTTCGCGTAATCATTTAAGAGAATTACCAACACATTAGACACAAACACAAACATTATCTTGGATATCAAGTGTGTTAATGACTGTGAAAATTCAATGCCAGTGGTGGAAATGCTCTCTGGTGGAACCGTGTGGCTTCAAATGAGGCCTACTGCAGTTTGTCGGAGCAAAACAGCTCTCCCTCAAAACAGAGACACGCATAGAAAAGAACTGATACAATATTACACAGAGTTGTCGGACTCAGATGATAAAACTGCAGTCACCTCAACTATAAAATTATCAGTGGTTTCAGAGAAAATAGACGTTTTTACGCTAGCAGTTCTCAGTCCTTTTTTAATTTTGAGGCTTCTATTATCGAGGGAGGTAGCTGCGACTAAACTTTCCATTTGTGAAGATAAACCAAAATGTGCAGAATTATATAAACCATTAACAGTTAATTACATGATAATGCACAAGGTTTAGCTCACAGAGGCATAACACTCTCTCAATAATGTGTCAATTTAGCCATATATCAAACCAAAGTTTATCATGCTATCTGAAATGTTGAGTATGGCACACACACACACACACACACACACACACACACACACACATTCTCACTGCTCACTGCTATCACACTCACATTGACAAGAGCTGATGAGATTTTAACAAAGGGCTGTCAAACTGAAGTCACTTCAATTACCAATCCATCAGTGGCTTCATCAACAGGGACCTGTCCCCCTGCACAGACCCTCGGCTTCACAGCATGTCTCATGCATCATTCATCCCTCAGAATGCCAAGCATATGCTTGCCCCTCTCTCTCACACACACATTACATTACATTACATCTGACACTAATAAGTAATGGTGGGTAGGTGAGGGAGAGAGATGTTAAGAACTCTGCGCCCAGCAGCCTCATCACCGTTTTAACTTGAGTTCATGTCAAAGACAGGTGAAGGCAGACTAGAGGCGTTGTGGAGAGCACACAGACACACACACACTCACACACACACACACACACACACACACACACACACACACACACACACACACACACACACACACACACAGGAAACCACGTGTCACAGGGGGTTCTAAAACAGAGGATCTAATTAAAACGTTCTCTCTGAATGAGCACAGAGAAAACGTGCCCTGCGGAACTGGCTCCACCTGTCCAGGGCACCAACCTCTACACGCTGGCAAAATAATATGAGAGAGAGTTGAAAAAGTAATAGAAGAAAGACAGAAACAGACAAAGATATTGAGAAAGTGGGAAAGACAGTGAGACAGAATGGAGAGAAAAACAGAGAGAAGGGAAAATTAAGCGAAAGTCAAATTGTAAAATAGAGAAAAAGTAGGCAGGTAAAGTGGGCAGCGAAATAGCTTCAAAGTCACAGCTCCTTCAAAGTTCTAGATCATTCCACGCCTATGATCAGGGAGTTCAGGACCGGCACGTAAGCCAAGAGGCAAGATGAGCAGGGGTTGTGTGTGTGGAGCGGTGATGCTCTGACCCCCCCCACACACACACATACACACATCAGTCTGGCAAGGCAGGCAGGTCTCTGAGTGAAAGAGTAACTCAAAGGAGAACTCAGCACCCTTAGCCATGACAGCTCATCCTTCATCACAGTCACCCAGGAGACACACAAGAGTCACAGTCTGAACCAAAGTCACAGAACAGAACAGCCCTCAGTTTCAAAACAGCAGTAGGCCTAGAGAGTCTGGAGACTGACTGCTGGAGCTAAGCTACTACTATCAGACAGAGCGCTGCTAGCAAGCCTCATAGGTCATTTTAAAAGGCTCCCTTAAAGCAGTTAATATTAAGACCCTTTTCTAACTCGCTTCCTTATGCCACTCTGACAGCAGATGCATGATGACCCTTCTTAAAGTCCTTTTCCCGCTGCTTCTGTGACTGTGACATTGCCTATTCGTGACCACGCTTTGAAACTCCGAGTCAGAGAGCTGTCTCCCTTTAATGACGGCCGAGTGCGAGGCGCAAGCAGAAACTCACTCCTGAGGGTCAGGGTTCTAAGACATTAGCCGGCTGCACTGGGATTGACAACAAGCTCGGCTAAATCCCTGCCCTGGGCTCAGACTACCCAATCTTCCTCTTAATCCTTCCTGCCTCTGGGTCTGTGGCTGCCTGCCTGGCTTTGCTAGCCTGCTAGCTCGCTCCCTCGCTCGATTGTGCAACACCAGGCCACCCGACTCTCTCATTTGTGGTGCTTTCAAATGACTCAGGCCCTAGCAGGGCACATTATTAGGCTTAAGTCTCTCTTCAGGTTTCCAGTGCCTGTCTTAGGAAAGGGAAGAATGGTGTGTGGGAATGGACTTCTGAGGAAATACCTGGAAAATGACACATTTTCTGCTCTGAATGAGGAGGGAGGCTGTTTTGGCCCCTTAGATGCTGACATTAGTGTGTTCTTTTAATTCTAGCCTCTAAACCTGTACATGTCTCTCTATCTCTCTCTCTCTCTCTCTCTCTCTCTCTCTCTCTCTCTCTCTCTCTCTCTCTCTCTCTCTCTCTCTCTCTCTCTCTCTCTGGGCGTGATAGCTGTGTTTGAGCTTGGCCATGTGCTTTGTATAAATTGGAAAATGCCTTTAGAAAAAATAAATGTCTCATTCGCATAGGCCAATGATTTATGGCTTGCATATTCAGTATGTGTGTGCGTCCGTGTGTGTGTCATCAACACGATAACAACTGTAAAACACACTATTTTTACTTGTCCATTTTTAGTAGGCTGTACAGAGAAGACGTACACTAGATGTACCAATCCCCAGCGACTCTATCTCTCTGCATCTCGTTGGTCCTCCGGGCGTCCTGCGTTCGGTTCGCCCAGGTTCGCGCACCGCCTTGCCCAACACAGGACCTGTCGGTTTGCATCTGTCACGGACGCCGGCAGTGCACCCGTGCCATTTACGAGGCCGGCTGGCTGATCCGGAATCCTCCAGACAGACGGCCAGAGAGGCAGCCAGGCGAGCAGACGCTGCCAGCGGAGCACGCATGAATGTGGGCACGTGGAGGGCTAAGGCCGGGGGTCGCTGACGGGAAATCATGACGATAATGATGATGATTATGATGATGATGATGACGATGATCTGGAGAAATCCTCTCTATTTTCCAAAATTGCTTACAAAAAAAAACATCTTTTAAAAGATCATCTTTTGATTTGATGGAATGCAGAACACTTTAATACAGTTACTGTTAAAATGGTTGTATAACTGTTATTACAGTATTGTGCAATCCCAATTAAATATTATTTTACAGGTCGCTTTGTATAATGCATCAATTCCAATTTAAATATGTAATGGTGGTGCTAATGGGATGATATCAGACTTCTTATCACCATATACCATTTGACTAGATCCCCAATCCAAAATGTATTTAGGACTCTTGTATGAAGCTTTCTTGTCCCATCAAGTAAAAACAGAAGAACACTGCAAGGCCATGGATAAGTAATGCAGTTAGTCATTGCCATCCTGCCAAGTGGAAATGTGCCTTGAAGATGCAGTGATAAGGAAGTGATGTCTGCACAGTCTGAAGCAGACACTCTCAAGCAGTCTTCATAAGCCCTTTACATAATGCGCATACACAAGATGTGTATATTCACATCGACAAAGACATTATTAGCAGTATTTGAAATATAGTTGACCATCAGCAATTTAAAATATAAATTAGGGTATGCTTCATTACACTCGGCATAGTTTAATGCCAAACACTTTAAAGTGAAAATGGCAGGTCTCTTTAGTTTAATATTTTCAGGAAAAAGTAGAAAAATCTAAGGACAAAATCTAAACTTCACATTAAGATCAAACTGATACATAGACTTGAGCAAAGAGCAATACCAAGTGTCTCTCAAAGGCCGCTGTGAATGTCACAGGCAATTCAACTCCACAGGGCAGTTTGGTGAAGTTTCACAACATACCAGTAGCTGTGATCAGACGCAGGCCTATTGTAAGACTGTCATTGGGAGACACTTGGTATTGCAGGGTTTCAAATATAAGCAGTTCAAGACATGGTGGTTCACTGAGGGGAAATATTCAAATTAAATAATTTTACCAAGAGACAATAACCATGCATAGTTCACTCAGCACTGAAGCAGTGATGGTTCTTGGAGAAATATATCATAGCAGGTGTTTGGTTTAGGCAGACGTTGCAGGAAGAAACCTTAATAATGAAGTTCTGCATTGCCTTGACACCTGCTTTACTGTTCAATGTAATTAAATGCCATTATGGTCAAATGCATCGTTGTAAATTAAAACCAACGCTTTCGAAATGATTAGGCGAACAACTTCGCAGGCGGAACTGTCTTGTAGCCTAACTGAGGCAATGTAAACGAATGGTGCTCACATGATTTTTCTCGCTGGCAGTACCAGATGCCGTAGCGTAAGATATACCACGAACCGTGCAGCCAAGACATTCTGCATACAACATCACGTTGCCATGTCTTATGTTAGACTGACGGAAACGGCACAGAAGTCGCAAAACATTGTCTATTTGACAGCTGACAGAGGCACGGGTACCCCCTGAACAATGGACCTGCCACACTGTCACGACCCAACATGAAAGCAGTTTCTATTTGCCGCAAGAAAGTAACCCTAAAAGCTTTTGTGCTACGAAGCAGAAGCATTCACCTCATATAATTACAGCTATTCGTATTCCATTAAAGCCAAAATAAGACCCATTTACTCACGATTTGGGGACCGTTGATGAGGCAGTCTCCTTGCGCGAGGCTTGGCACACGTCGTTTTTGCAACACTGTATATGAAGACTACAGAACACGCGCTTGTTGCCCAATTTTGGCGTTTACAGTTCGACTGCAGGACCCGAGGATGAATGGTGCATAAAACAATACATCAGTTGTTATAATAACAGGTTCGAAATGCAGACATCGAGATCCACGCTGTGCACGGAAACTAGATAATATATCATTGATTTGATTGGGTAAGAAAGAGATATAGAGATTTTCCATAGGACGTTGGATGTGGAATACGAAGTAGGCATGAGCGACTTGCGTTCTATTCACCCGATTGGCCCATACTTTTAGGGCGGAGACCATGCTGTAAGCACTGATTGGCTAAAAGAGCTTTGACAGGTGGATCGGACTGGTCTATTGGTTAAAATTAAGATCTTTAGGCTTTCATTTCTAATGGCGGAATTTGTGGCGTGCAGTTATTATTTGTCCCATGTTAATATATTTAACTAATTAGGCCAAGCAGCTGCATGAGATATGGTATTTTTCAAATACTTTAGTGTAGGGTACTCAGTCTACATTATGTGCTGTGTTTATTTTTTACAAGTAAGCTTAAAGATACAAAACGAATCAACTATAATGGCTAGCTTAGTGCTTGAAATGTGTTCTTATACTAATTATCAAATTATAGCAGCTGAATGCAAACCTATTGCCAGATCTTCTCCACGGACAGCTTCTCCACGGACAGCTGGTTACCTACATGAAATTATAGGCTTGAGCGGCCCTGTCGGGAAATCCCTCTCCATCTGGCAGTTGACTGTGGAGAGGAGTCGGGCCATAAGCAGGCCTAGATGTAGGCTACAGCTCTTACAGAAATACTAGGCTCATTCCTCATTCCTTTCTGTCAGTTCCAGTGGTAGCCTACGTAGACTTCACAAACAAATGAAGTCACTGACAACCACTCCTTCCACCTGTGCTATAAATATCAAGAGCCTGAAGTACGCAAACATTTCCATCGTTACCATGACTGTGTTTATGACCTTAATCACTGTTTACCAGGTTATGGTGTTCCATCTCTTCAGCAAACAGGATTCAACTATAGGAGTCTTAGGAGTCAGCAGTAACATTGCAGTTCATTCCTGCACTTATTTTTCTTTATCTGTCATTTTTGTATTTCTTATGTAAAGTAGTATTTATTGTTACACCAGGTTTTTATTGCACTTAGCTTGACTGTTCTCTCCCTTGTACGTCGCTTTGGACAAAAGTGTGCTAAATGACTTAATGTAATGCAAATGTAGTTCTATTTTACCTTAAAACAATCCTTTGAAAGCCTGATGTAGTCTTAGCGTAGATGAGAATGAAATGTTATTTCATACATATAGTCATGTCTGACTAGTCCCAGAAATATCTGAATCTCATTTTGAGATGATTAAAAAAAAAAAAAAAAAAGATCATGCCATTTGGTTGGTGTGCTTAAGCAATAGATTGATAAAGAGCATAACTTAATAAATCTAAATCATTCAATTGATAAGAATAACATTCTTCAAATCAATAGCTTTATTGACGTAGGCGTGTATTGATTGATGGTTCATGACAGGGTCTTGAGGATGCGATTAATCCTGTTTGCTGAGTGGCCATGTTTTTCAGGCCTCTTTAAACGCTCAATGCTGCTTCTATCGGCTGCGCTGCCCCAGAAACTGAATGCCCAGTCCCGAGAGACCAAATGAACAGATTTGTGAAAAAGCCCCAAGCCATCTGAGGGAGTCCTTGTGTGGTGAGAAGCTCTGAAATAGGAGGGATATGATCCTTGGAAAAATGAAATATTTTTTTTTTTCCTTCTCGCAATGATCACAAAACGTGAGTAATTTAAATTGGCCATCGATTGCAGGCATTAGTACATCAGACAGATTGCAGCAGCTGCAGTGGTTTCATAAATGAGAAAACACACACACACACACACAGACAGACACGAGTATGAGAACTTTGCGAGCTGAGGAACAAAGCACTGGAGTGAACCAAATCCTGCTTGTTGTTATGTAATAATAATTATCAATTATATTGGTTATAAAAAAATACATATCCACCCACTTTTTTTCTTGGTTTTGCTGATACACATCAGATACCTAGTCAGCCAACAATATGCCCATGGAAAGTTGGTATAAAATGGAGAAGGAAAAGTTTGTTTGTCACAAAGCCTTCTGGTTCCTCGCGCAGCGTCTGTTCTCAAACCTGGAACCGGCCGCCTTACAGACACTGTGACTTATGGCAATGGGAAGAAACACCCCCCACCACTGATGTTTGGTCTCTGGCACCCCCATAAATATTGACACACAGGCATAAAGGTGTTCTGCAGACACACTACTGTGTGTGTTTGTGTGTGTGTGTGTGTGTGGATCTATTTATTTATCAGTGTGTGTGTAAATCACGGGGTAGATGGCTGTGTTTGTTTGCTTTCACATGCTTAACCACACAGCGTGTGTGTGTGTGTGTTTGTGTGTAACTGCCAGACTGTCACTTCTGTTTAGACCTCTTCCAAACCAGTGGAAAGGAAGAGCTGAAGAGAGGAGCCCTGCTCTGAGAAGCGACGCCGCAGCACAGCGAGCCCATCCACATCCTGCGAGTGGACATGGCACTCTCGAGTGATACTGGGAAGGGGCTCAGAGTCGCTAGCGCTCGAGTGATACTGGATAGGGTTCAGAGTCGCTAGCGTTGGAGCGTGAAGCCAAGCAACAGGAAAAAGGGTGACATGAGAGAGAAGAAGAGCAGGAAGGATGGAGAGAAGCGATGGAGAGGCTTGGGTTGAAAAACAGAGGCATTCACTGTCAGTAGATAACCACACATTCAGTGTGTAACTCTAATGTCATGAGCACATCCTGGTGGGTGATGACTACAACAAAGACTTAGGAATGATATAGACTTTATAATTAATATAATATATAATAATATAATAGGAATTATATAGGTGTATCTGATGATACCGACTAAAACGACTTATGTTAGGTTATAAATATGTTATTCATGTGTCACTAAACTAATGTGAGATGTTTCACACAAAATAGACAGGCAGAGATTAAAGCAAGGGACAGAAGGATTGATTTGTTGCAAAGGGGCTACTGATTCTTAGTTGTAATGCACTCTTTTGCCCAAGGTATTGCCTACTTTTGTGTCCATCTGGTGACCACCACATCCTGTTTAATGTCTCTCACACACATACACACACACACACATACACACACACACACAAAGTGATTAACGCATAAGCCATTTATGACACTAATAGCTGCTCATAATTCCACACCAGGCTCTCTCTGCCAATAAGCTGCTTTAACACAATAAGGTCCCACTCAACAGCGGAGGTTGCCTGGCCTAATGACTAACAACCAACGGCCTGGCTAACGGCCTCTTGTTCTCTCCGTACAACTCACTTCATTACAAAACATCTTTGCGTTCTGATGGATTAAGTTGGCAGTTGGCTGAATTTGTGATTAGAATCCAACTTTCACTTTTAACTTGCCTCCATATAGCTCACGTCATCGAAGCGTCGTTTTAGCATTCTGATGGGTTAATTAAAATGAGCCGGAGCTGGGAGGGTGTTTTGGCGGAGAGAGGGGTGGATGGTTCTGATTACACAGCAGACCCATCCTGCCCAATGAATTATTAACGAGTATTAATGGCTCGGTCCCCGCGCTCAAACCCCTTTGCATTGATTGGATTTGTCTCTTCTCAAAAATGATCTGACCGGCGCCTCGACCGGCAGATGATCGTTACACCGTCAGCTTCATCTGCTGCCCGTACTCCACCTTACATGCACTGAAATCATTGCATACGAATCACCTACACCCACCCATCTACCTTCTGGGCAGCTCCCCGCCAACCCCTACCTCCATCCAAACCACCACTGTGCCTCAAATTCCAATCACTCCTTCATCACTGACCCCCCCTCCCTAGTCTGAATTACGAGGCTTACTCAGTACTACTGAATCCAGCCAGAGTGTGTGTGTGTGTGTGTGTGTGTGTGTGTGTGTGAAGTATGATGGGGGGTTTGATTGGACATCACACACACACACACACACACACACACACACACACACACACACACACACACACACATCACTGCACCCATCTTCCCCGGGACAGCTGTCTGCACACGAGCAGCCTGCTCCTCCATGCCTCTGACGGGGGACGGGGGAGGGGAGGGCCGCTCTTCCACTCCTTTATCTACAACTAGTCTGGGATTTAAACCAGCAACCTCGAACCCACAACCTCCCTCTGCTTACTTAGCAAGTCTTAATTCAGCTCCAGACAGCTTCACTTTGGCTTGTGCACAAGCACACACCATCTCTGGGTTGCACACGCGCACACACGCACACGCGCACACACACACACAGACAGACACAGACACAGACACAGACACAGACACAGACACAGACACAGACACAGACACAGACACAGACAGACACAGACACAGAGACTCACAAACACAACCACCAACACCCACAAAATACACGTTCGCAAACTCTTCCCACCAGAATCATGTTGACTATTTTGAGGCTAGAAGCTGCTTCGCACCCACACGTGGGACCAGGCTACAGGGAACGTCGCCTACTTCTGTTGCGTTGGGGTTGTTGTTGTTATGTTATGTTGCCACGGATACACCAAATGGCGTGAGACTGTGGCGGAATTTTTTTTGGTTGCAGGCCCAGAACCACAACCGAGGAAGGGAGCTGCTCCTACCTCTGACTCTCATGACAAACGACCTGAAGATGACTGTGAGACCGGTGCCGCAGAACTGCAGGGCAGATTAAACACACAACAACAGCAAGAACAGTGACCTTTGGATGGCTTCCACGTTTTAATATTCGGCAAGGACTGAACGACTTGACTTTAATTAACAGAGGCAAAAGCATGACAAGGGGGGAGTTTATAACCACTCACATAAAAAAGAGATTAATTTGCTCTCCAATCCAAGCAGTTCAGACCAAGCTGACCCTTTCATACCATCTTCCATTCGTTCCTGTTTACACCAAACCGAGATCACAGTCGTCACACTCCACTCATAGGAGGACAAGGGACCTGATGGGGGGGGGGGGGACCACCGGTTAGGGTGCAGGTGTGAGGGAATTAGAACATGGGACAGATAGACAACAGTCTGTGTCTTAGTGTCCAATCAGACGAGCAGATCCTGGAGAGGGCGGGGCTAGCTCTGCTCCTCTTCCTGTTTCAAGCGTTTCCTCAGGTGATCGGTGATGGCCGCCAGGGGGTTGGCTTTCAGGGTGGGGTTCTTCAGGGCTTGGCTGAACCACGCCATCTCAGTCTCCCTGCAGCAACACGGGAGGCCACAGTTACACAAAGAGATAAAAGCCTGTTTAACACAAAACACTGACAACAACACTGACAATGACACAAACACAATACACTGACAATGACGGCAACTCAATACACTGACAATGACACCAACACAAAACACTGACAATGATGGCAACACAATACACTGACGGCAACACAATACACTTACAATGACACTGACAGGAACACAATAACACTGACAATGACACCAACACAATTCACTGACAATAACACCAACACTGACAATGACACCAACACAAAACACTGACAATGACACAAACACTGACAATGACACCAACACAGTACACTGACAATGACGAAAATACAATACACTGACAATGACACCAACACAAAACACTCGCACTGACAATAACTGGTTAGTGTGTGGGGTGCATAACACAAGGCTGAGCAGGTGCACTTACACAAGTTTCCTCTTCTGGGCTGGCTTCATCTTACTGAGGTTCACGGAGCCAGGTCGCTTCTTCACTTGACTGGGGAGGGAAAATCATTTCATTGGCAGGAACAGTGAAGTGATATTCAAATAAGTGTACATTTTGAAATGTAATCTGACATCGAGAGAGATGCATATTGTGAGGAACCAGACGCCATTCAACGAACAGTCAAAGAGGTATTTAAAGACTCAAAAGGTCAAACCAGCCCAATGGGCTAATTAATCAAAATGGCCAAAACCCGTCGTCACTACAACATCACAGAACACAGGAGTTAAGCTTTATACATCACAGACACTATATTTGATCTCCACGTCCACCATCTTGTCAATTGTTTGTTGCATGTGTAACAACACACGTAAAACTTAAACATGGGCTGTTGTGGGGCTGGGATTCTACTGTGTATTCCCCTGTCGGTGGCATTAGATCATAAATGATTGCTGCCTGACTAGATGTGCTCCGCTTTCCACATCTGCCACGTGCACGTAATAATACATTTCACACTGGAAGTCTTTTATTTGGTAGTGAACACGCTTACATTGGTGACACGAGGCAAGGCAGGATACAATAAAAAGAAGCTCACTGTCCCTAGTCTGAACAAAGAGGCCATCTCAGTGCTACTGAATCCAGCCAGAGTGTGTGTGTGTGATGTATGATGTGTGTGTGTGTGTGTGTGTGTGTGTGTGATGTATGGTGTGTGTGTGGTGCATGAAATCATTTGGGGCAGTGTGGGGGTTGTGTGTGTGTGTGGTGCATAAAAGCATTTGGGACAGTTTGGGGATGTGTGTGTGTGTGTGTGTGTGTGTGTGTGTGTGTGTGTGTGTGTGTGTGTGTGTGTGTGTGTGAGGGGGGGGCAAAAGAGCCATAGATCTATTTGATGGGAATGCCCCAGTGGCCTAGCTCCTGCATATGTCAGCAGCCTTACCATTAGAGGCCATGAAAGAGAGAGTGTGTGTGTGTGTGTGTGTGTGTGTGTGCCTGTGTGTGCGCCTGTGTGTGTGTGCGCCTGTGTGTGTGCGCATGCGTGTGGTCACTCCTATAACACACGCGTCATTTGAACGTGATTTTACGCTGACTGAAAACAGATCAAATAACCCAGACTGCCGTAGGGGTGGGCGAGACGCATTAGAGCCCCTAAGCTGAAGGTCATAAAGCATCCCTTGCTGAAGGTCATAAAGCATCCCTAGCTGCAACGCTGCTGATGCGGTGGGCTCGGCAGTCAGATTGAAACAGGTCCTCGGAAAAACATCCCAATGCCTCTCTCCTGATGAGGATGATGAAGAGGATTATGATGATGATCCTATTAATTGTATTGTATTCGATTGACTAGTAAAACAGGAAATAAAAACTAATCTGGTTTTAAGTTATTACTGGATTTATGATGATGATGATCCTTCTAATTGTCTACCCCTCAGGATTGACTAGTGAAACAGGGAACTAAAAACAAATTTGGTTTAAAGTTATTAAGCTTTGCTGTATGTACTGGTATTTGTGTCTGTCCACCAGTTACTGTTGTAATTAAATCGGGGAAAATGTGTCCCATGTTTGCACACATACAGGGGAACTCCTACTTTTTCTTTTGCATAGTACCGTATAGCTCTGCATCTGCCCATTTAACAAGTGTTTAAAAATGCATAACAGTGTGTATTTTAAAACTGTAGAGAATGGCATCAGTACTCACGCTTTGGCCTTGGTGCGGTTGGCGGTGGAGGGTTTGGCGGTGAGCTGGGAGAGTTCTGGCAGGGCGTCAACTAGCGTGCGCATGTCCCCCACCACGGGCGTGGCTTTCCTCCGCACCAGCGCCACCTGCTGTTCCTTGGCAACTTTGATGGCACTGATCTCTGCCAGAGAGAGAGAGATGTGATTTGTGATCATTTATTAAGATTTATTTATTTAACTGTTAAATATTTATCCTTTCAACCATCATACTTATTAAACTTTATATTTGTAAATGATGAGAAATAAAATATTCATAACTGCTGTAATTCTTTATTTTAACTGTTGTAACTGTTTATTGCAAATATTTATTACCCTTACTCGTCATCTATTCAACTCACATACTAAACATACTTTATACTTTGTAAAGAAATATTATTAACATTATCATTTGTATAGTATCAATAAGCTACATGTTCTACACTTTCATCCATGATTATCCCTTCAAGCCGCTACAGTAATAGACTACGATCCACAGAGAGTGACTGCCCGTAAACTCAACACCAATGAGAAAAAAAACGGTTAGCAGAGCTAAGGTGCGACATGAATTTCTGGAAAAAGAGAAAAAAATAAAACAAAAAAACACTCTTTGTTGGCCTTGAAGATTTGATCTTAAATACAGAGAAATATTCAGTGTTTGACTTTGAACGGTGGACTGTGGATCCAGGCCTTCCTTTGTAAACGCTTCTGCCACTCTGCTAATGAGGAGTCCGAGGAGATGGGGGCTGGTGAAACACGATGACAGAGCAACCATTTAGCTGCGTGAGCGCAGGGTCCCTGAGCTGGCAACATTGGGGAGAATTGTCTATAATTATCCTGCAGTACATCAAAATGGGCTTTTGGAAAGCACTACACACAATTGGCCATGTGTTCATTATGGAGTCTCATTGTTGATCTATAATGAACTAACTAGTTTCTTCCGTTGTTGCTGCAGATGTTGAGTTTTCTTTGTGTGTTTTTTTTTCTTTTTTTCATTTAAAATACATTTTCAGTGATGGATTGTGGTTCTTAAGCTTCTTGATTCACAGACGCAGGAATTGGAGGGGTAGACAGAAGTCTGAGGGTTCTACAAAACAGTTATGGGAGGTTGACAAATTATGTTTTATATCCGCACTGAACTTTATCCCAACCCTAACAGAAAAGGGAGACCATTTAGACCGTTTCAGAGAGTGGGTTTAATTGGACTGCTGAAAAAAAAAATTCTTGGCTGTCTGGATGTCCTGAGCGCCATATATGACCATGAGAAACACGCTGCTGCTGCTGCTGCTGCTACTACTACTACTGAACAGTGGTGTCAAAAGTAAACACATTCGCTACTTAAGTAAAAGTATTGATACTGGAGTTTAAAAATACTCTGGTAAAAGTTGAAGTACTGACGTAACCTCTTTACTCAAGTAAAAGTAAAAAAGTACAGGCTCTAAAATGTACTTACAGTATAAAAAAAGTATTAAAGTATAAAAAAAAAAAAACATTTAAAGACAAACTAGTTGGACTTAATATAATTGACACGACTGTAAGAAAAAAGAAGCTTAATTTAAGAGTGCTACATGGAGCCCAAGACATGGTAAAAAATGTCATACAAAAATATAATAATGCTGTCAAAAGAGCAGAAGAGCATGTTTTTCTCAAACTTTATTGGAATTCAAGTAGACCTCCACCCCATTTGCACATTCGTCTCTCATCAGGGGTCTTTGCAACTAGGTTCATAGTCTTCGCATATTCTGACAGAAATTCAAGCTTGACAGGAGTCAAATACAAAACTCAAAATGTCATATTTATTTCATGGAACACTTTCAATTCAATAACAAACCAATTATGTAATGCTAATCATCTGTAATGAGGGTTAGTAAATATACTGTATAGTGTTTTAAAGCTTTTCAATTAAAAGTGAAAGAATATAGATATAGTTCAGCTTTAAAACTTAAAAGGGGCAGGTACATACGTGGGTATTTTTAGTGCACTGTAAACAGCTGTAATGGCCTTGTTAGTGTGCTTGCCCGAAGGGAAGCACAGTATTGTTATCGTCAAGTTTTCTTTATTTATTTATTTATTTATTTATTCCGTACGTTTTTCTTGCAGCTAACTACTCCTCGCCCGATTGAGCTAGAGACGCCATTCAAACACCAAAATGTCCGGCCCGATCCGGTGCAAGCTGCTATGACTTTTCGTGGCGGTACTCCTTGTCACTCCTTTTTTATTCCATTTTTTCATCCCCCTTTTCTCTCATTGACTAACATGGGGAAGGTTGAGCCATTGTGACGTCACCCGCTCTATCAGTCGTTCTCCATTCAACTGTAGGAATATTAAGAGACACCTTCCAGGGCTCTACAGTGCGAGTATTTCACTCGCATAAATAGGTACGTGCAAACTTGAAAAATAATTTACAAGCACAGTGTGCGAGTGACAGACAGTTGTCAATACGGCGCCAAAAAGTGAAGCATTCCATTGATTTCACATGGAAACAACTGACAGGGTCGCGACTCCAGGGTTTTCGACGGGACCTGCGACGGGACCAACAGCAGCAGCAGCATAATCATCATCTGGATTTACTGACATTTTCGGTATATATAAACACATAATATCAATTGGTAACTGGTGTGTTGTATCCTGTTTATGTCTGATACTTTATAAACATTTATGTTTTACGTTAACTTATTACACTAGGCAGCAGTATTGTGAAGTAGAGCTAGAAATGGCTTTGCTAGCTCCCATATTGTAGCTCACACCAGCAACTGCTCAATTTGGGACAGAAAGGAGTTTGGTAAATTAGCTTGTAACTGTCAATGATAACTAGTTATTAGAATATATTAGCCAACGTTAAGTTGACTTCAAAGGGGCAGTCGAGTGTTTAGGTTGTGTCAGCTAGCTTGGAAAGCTAGCTAATAATTTTTGATTGAAGCTTCACGTTAGCCTCTGTAAACGTTTAGCTAGCTAACGTTAGCTAACTATGAGGTATCATATCCCAAGTAACTTGTTGTGACCGATAGCGTGAGTTAACATTAACCCGTGTCCTGGGAGTAATGATTCATGAGAGACCTTGAATCATTAGGTTAACTGAAAAACGTTTGAGGATGTACACACAGCGTAGCTGTTGTAGTGTGCTCAGTTTTCGAAAACTAGACTGAAACTAAGAAGGATAACTATGACTAAATGTGACTAAAACTAATATGCACTGAATCTAAAATAGCTGCTGAATCTAAAATAGCTGCCAAAATGAACACTGAGATGTATTAATTTTGGCAGCTATTTTAGATTCAGTCTTAAGACAAAAATGCATATTAGTTTTAGTCACATTTAGTCATAGTTATCCTTCTTAGTTTCAGAAGAGGTTTTTCATGGTTGCTAGCTCTAATCAGATGTACTATAGGCTTATAAGAGAAGACTAACTTTTTATGCCAACGAACACCAATAACTAGAACTAATTTGACAGACTATAAACCAATGTGATACACGTGCTCTCTAGCTATACAGTAAAAGTGTTGCTTACGTTTGATACTAGACCTACAGTCTAACTCTAACTGCATTATGTCTAACATATAGGCTAACATATATCTTACAATAAACTTTAAGTAAAGCTGGCTATGTAACCGCATTCATTCCAATATTGTTGCAGAGATGTTTCCTTTTACCAAGATAACAATTTCAACAATTCACTTAGCTCAGTAAGTCAGTATAACGAGACTCTGGAACTATTAGGCTATGACCAAATGTAACACACTAGACCCTTTCACAATAAACAAGCAAACAAACAAACAAAAACAGAACAACAAAGATACCCTCATATGTCTAAACGTCAGTGGAGCCAAAATATAATGGTTGAGCTTGGTTGCTTGCTAAAATATATTGGAAGAAGGCCCCACTACACTGATTGAGTAGATGTAAATACATGTTAATTCATTGGCACTTGTTCTCTCTGTCACAGAGCAAGCACACTCTCGCAGTTCGTTCACGAAACGCATTCTAGTTGTACTTGTTCCCTTAATTTGTTTTGCTTTGATTTTTAGAAAGTTACCGAGTTACACTGTATAATGTAAAAACCCCATTATTGTAACTGAAAAATATGTCTGAGGATTTGCACGGTGTCTGAACCACCTATCTAATGTTAGCATGCTACTAGCTGTTAGCAATTCCTACGTGATTCTTGGGTTTGAAAAGTTTGCACCGCATTCTCCATGATCCTTTTTGCTCCCAACGATTTCGAACAATTCTTTGAGGTAGGGCCAGGGATGTGGACGGTTTTGCTGTTCTCCATCGCCACTACTGTCTAGCGTCTTCAGACCCTTCAGACATCTCGCCAGAGTTGACATCTCTCTCTGACACGCGCGTTGTATCATTTGTTCGCCTCCGTTGTCTTGTTTTGAGTCATGCGTAAAGAAGATGGATAGCCCTAACCAATGAGTGTTATGGGTTTCTATGCTTCATCCAATCACGCTCGCAATCACTATCTGGATGGCGCCATTGAACTGTATTGGATGGCGCACATTTGAAACTTTTAAAAACAAAACCGGACCCAAGAGTAACGAGCCTCATTTAAAAATGTAAGGAGTAGAAAGTACAGATAATTGTGTTAAAATGTAAGGAGTA
>NC_137922.1:20411263-20476263 GCF_963457725.1 Sprattus sprattus | reverse complement strand
CTGTTCTCGGGAGGAACGATGGGCTTCACAGTTTAAACTGTGCTGCACAGGAGGCAGCAGGAACGCTTAGATGGGGGGGGGGTGGGTGGGATGTAAAGGCTTTCCCCGACACAGGCCATGTTCTACGTTTTCATTTGTTCTTTCTGTCTTCTTTTAATAGTAAAAAAAAAAAAAACAATCTGCCGATTTGTACAGATAAATTGCCTAGTGTGTGTGTGTGTGTGTGTGTGTGTGTGTGTGTGTTGCCCTTTCTTCTAGTTCTGATGCCTCTACAGTTTTCAGATGGCTCAGTCCAAGCGTTCAGACACTTGGATGAATCTCACCCACACCTTTAGGAGTGTCAGTGGGAAGAAAAACACCACTGAGGTGTCAGAACTGAATTCCTGGATTGTGTCCTCAGGAAACACTGTCAAGGTATGAAACAGGGCCAAGACATTTCCACACAGAGAAGGTGAAATCCTTCAAAGCAACTTCCTGGTCATCTCTTAGGGCTTCCACTCCTTCCAAAAGTAAAGTTGGAACAAGATCGAACAAACACACGTTTGAACAAATTATTACATTTCAAATTAAAAGTGACAGGCCCATCACCTTCTCTCTCTCTGAGTCGCCAAACGCAGGCAACAACCAATCTGGACTCGGTGGATCCAGGTGGATTTCACCCATGAAGTTGGAAATACATACGGTTCATAAGATCGACATCTTATCAGATTCAGATGTGAAGGGTTTCCTTAATATACTTTAAAATTTAAACCTCACTTTTTTATAGAACATGAATGTCCCTCTCCACCTCTGACAGCTTTCTATAAAGTGTGCATAGGTACTTTGTAATAAATAGTTAATAAAGGTCAATGATGAGTTCAATACACTTGTTTAATTAGTACTAAATTCACTTAATGAAGTGGTTAATTATTTGTTAAACGATACAGAGTGTATTAGGAATTATAGTTAGAGGAGCTCTAGGGATGCAGGCAGTAATGTGTAAACTGTACTTCCAGGATAAGCTCATAGTATGTCTACGGTTTACTACCAACTTAAATAACGTGTTATCAGGTAGGCTAATTTAATATACTGTACATATGCAATGTATGTCAAGTCATTTAAATGAAATTGTATTGATTTATATAGTGACATTGAGAAAAGGCATTGTCTTGTGCTGGCATATTTTACCGTGGCTGTATAGGTATACAATTCAGTTCAAATGTGTTCGTATTATTATCATCATCATCATTTTGTTAATATGTTATATATATTATGTCCTATGCACCAATCACAGCAGGTTAAATGTGTAAATATACTTGGCCAATAAAAATAAATCTTGTTCTCATCATCGCCGCCACCACTGTCATCATCCTCACTATATCTGCAATGCGTACCGGGTGCCTGTTTGTTTTGCATCTCCCTCTTGCCCACCCTTTTCTTTCTCTTGTTTCCTGCAGCCCCATCCTGAGAGAGGTCCTACTCCAGCTTTCCTCTCTCCTTATCTCTCTTCACCCCCCTTTCTAAACCATAAGGGTCCACAGAGAGGTTTACGCTTTGGCATAAAGTGCTGGAGGACACCCTCATTGTTTTACCAATGAAATGAAAGATGAAAGATAACTGATGGAATTCTCAATTATCTCAAATAACAATTTCTAATTACTTAAAAACCCCAGTGCTCTCTGTCTTTCCTCCACCTTTTCCTTCTTGTCTCAACCCTCTCTTCATATTAATTTTCTCTCACCAACCACCTCTCTGGACAGGTTAAGGAAGTGTCCTTGACTAAACAGTCACTGTTTAATTGAGACAGAGGCAAAAACTAAATAAAAAAACAAGAGATATAAAATAAAATTAAAGATCGGGACAGTAGCACTAGTTCACCATTATCCCTCCATCCCTTTCTAGCGCACGGTTCTTATTTCACTCTCCAGTGCCTCATCTAAATGTTAGTTTCCACCCGACGCCCTTCCTCTACACTTGGAGATCTTGTAATACCCGTGGTTCTGACTCATGCGGCAGGGCTGCCTGATTTACTGCCTCTGTTTCCCAAAGCGCCCGCAGTTGACGCGGCCCGTTGACACGGCAACGAGAGACACGTGGAGTAGCGGGGATTGCTTTGAAACAACCCGTTGCCGCTGCACGCCGCAGACAGTCAACGCCTCCTAGCGCAGGGTATCAAATCTATCGTGATGGGGGATACTCCTCCAGCCTCCCCACTAACGCAGAGAAACGCAGACTAACGCAGACTAATGCAGGGTGTTTCAGCTCACACAAAGCAAATTCAGGGAAATTAAAGCCAAACTTTTCTGACGATCACTTTAGAAGAAGAAAAAAAAAAAGAAGAGAGACTGTTCTAAATCCATCTGAGGTAAAATTATCCATAAACTATTCATTCCCTGGCAACCCTGACAGGAGGCCAGAAGGACTCTCTGCACTTTATAGTGTTTCTGCTGCAGACCCGTGAAGGGAAAAAACTGAATAAAAAGAAAAGGCAAGCAGGAATATTTACTTACAAGAAATTCAACAAGGTAGAGGATTCATCATTGCATTTGAAAATAGTCTAGAAATCTCCCTTGATTTATCACAAAATCTGTGGAAAAAATATATAAAGAATCAGCCATGTTTAAAAAAAACAAAAAAACATTCATGACAGGGAGAAGACCATGTTAATAGTGGAGATTGAAGGGTTGTCTGGGGCAATTCCCTCTTTGGGGCTGACGGCCAGGGTGTGTATCCAAAATAGGGCACAAAGGATGAGATGCAAGTGTGTGTGAAAGAGAGCAATTTCTCGGCGCTGCATGAGGAAGTGGGGGCGGGTGACAAGGGGATGTGTGTTTATCTCGGGATGGTTTGACACAGAAGATAACACACATACACACACACACACAAAGAGGAGGAATAAACACAGGGTGGAATATCTCTACGCCATGCTGATTATACTGTTTTCAGAACCAGGGAAAACCTGATAAGTGTGTCAGTGGAGGAATAAACAGACATGACAACAGAAGAGTAATAGAGGCAAAAATAAAATACTTATAAAAGACTTATTCAGCTACGGAGAGGGATGATGAGTGAGAAACCACAAAAGATGAACAAAAATTATCTGTTTGAGAATGGGCCTAACGTTTCTCTTTTGAAGACCCTCTCCCTCTCTTTCACTCTCTCTCTCTGCGTCTCTCTCTATTCCACTTTGGTCCCTCTCTTTCTATCTGTGACACAGAACAACACCCTTTTATTCCCTTCTTTCTCTCTCCCCCCATCTCTCTCATTTGGGTCTTGCAGGATGCCTGTACTGAACGCTCATGCTTCATGTGTTTTAAAGGGCGCATTAATGTAAAAGTTTCAATACTGGTTCAGTAAATGAGTGTGAAATCTCCCTTTCCACCTGAGAGACAGACGGAGTCATTCCCGTTCAGTCATTTCGGCTCATTCTCAGTGTTCCCTGGCGACTGCGTTCTGGGTCCCTGGCCATCTGTTGTGGGTGCATCCTGGACAGACCGGCCTGTGTCCCCTCCATCATCCCCTCTGCTCGCTCTCTCCCAAGCCCAACGGCCCTTAAACTCATATAACACCAACACGCGCACGGCCGCACGCACACGCACACACACACACACGCACACACACACACCCACACACACACACACCCACACACACACACACACAAACGAGAGAGGAGTACTCCAGTGAAGGGCCCGCTGTTTTGACACAGGTTTCGTTACCTTCATCACAGTTATTTATCCAGCTTCATGTTCCCAAGGGGCTGAGGAGAGGGCATTCCAAATGCAGTGGGCATCTTTTATTTAGGAGTGGGGTTTAGGGTTTAGAAAACCATTAGCAATGCTGGTCTCCCATCAAGTCCACATAAAAACAAACAACACATTAAGTGAAAACCAACAGGGCAGTTCTTTTTAAAAGCCTTTGGGTCTTTTTTTTTTCTTCAAGAATCTTAAACGCTTATGCTTGTGTTTATTTCTCTTTCTTTTTTTTTTTGCCAAGGAGGGAAAGAGTGTCTGTTTCCTTTAGTCCCCGGAGAACAAGGGGGAAGGGGATCATATTCTGGCTTCTCCTGTGCTTTTAGTCTTCCGGAGAGAGAGAGAGAGGTGGGGGAAAGAAAGAGAAAGAGATAGAGAGAGAGAGAAAAAAAGTGATAACAGGAGCACGAGACCGACTCAATATCACATCGCCTCAAGGTGTCATGGGAGATATTTTACTATGGGCCCTGCATTAAAGAAACGTCATGTAGACATTGAGTGCAATCTCTCATGCCGTTCCCTCTCTCCCCCCATCCTTCTGGGGCGCGTGTGAAGAAATCTGAATAAATATGCATAGATGAGGAGGAAGAGAGCTGTGACTGATGGCTCTAATAATGTGATTTAAGGATGCCGATGCAGCCTACTCTGTAACCATCAAATCCAGTTAGCGTCTCCGTCCGCCCGGGAACCTCTTCACGCTCGGTGTTAGCCGTAACACGCATAGCAGCACCAACACACTGAGGAGCGTGGAGCGTGAATCATGGGGTTTTACTGTTCACAAATGGGGTTAATGGATTAAAACAACGACACAGCGAGCATACACAAGAATCTAACCCACACTTACAGTGTGGTATATTATGTTACAATGGTTCCCTATGATCTTATTGTCTTCTGTAGTTTCCACATAACTGATACAAATTGTATCAGAAGGATACACAAGAATGTGACTTGCCTACTGTCAGGAATATTAAGTCAGAATGGTTGTCCCAGAAACAAAATCATTACTAGCACTATGCGTACGCACTTACCACCAATCTAGGATTTTATACACTTCACCCTTTAACAAAGGTCTCTGTCTCTCTGCCTGATCATAAAAGGAGAATCAGGCATGAGATGGCAGTAATAAGCTGTGACTGTGGACTCAGACGCCTTCTCCGTCCTACAGTGGTCGGGAGTCCTGCACCCTTCCCCATAGAGATGCTGCTCGCCTCGTATGCGCCGAGGCGAGGCTAAAAATAGGCCACGTGTTTCCCCCTCTCTCTCCACTCTCGGTGGAAATTCAGTCTACCCATCTGTCCCAGAAAAAAAAGGCTTGGAGCTCAGGGCTTGACTACCACTTCACTCCCTGCCTCCTAATCACACACCTGGGCCCCTTTCAAGGTCGCCAGAGGTGAAAGAATCCATCTGTGGGCCTTTAATAAATGAGGCTGCAAGGCAGGGCTAGTTAATATTCACTGGCAAAGCTACTCAGTGTGTCAGAAAAACCACAACAGATCAGGCTAATCATACGGTGCTTCATACGCTGCTTATATATATATATAATCATATTTATATACATATATTATATAAGACGAGATGAAACTCCTTAATACTCATCTCAACACTACACTACATTATTATTAAGATACGCTGACCTTAACATGACAAGTAAAGGTACAGTATGTAGTTGTTACTGGCATCCATTAGTAGAAATTAAATATAGTAGGCCTATTCATAGTTATGTTTTCATTAGGGTACAATTATCGCCAACTACAAATTGCTGTGTTTTTGTTAGCTTAGAATGAGTCCTTTGCCATGTTGTGCTGCCATGTTTATAGTGTAGCCCAGAAAAGCCAGACTAAAACACCGGTTCGAGATAGGAATTTTGCGTTTTTTAATGCCATTTGACTGCCATTGTAGGCACATGCTTGTACAGGGAAGAGTATTCACCACTAAAAACTACACACTGTACCTTTTCTGAGTCCTTGGGCCCTATCTTGCACCCAGCGCAATTGACATTGTCACCGACGCATGTATCATTCCTATCTTGCACCCGGCGCACAGCGCGATTTTCCCTCCAGAGGCGCGCTTCGAAATGAACTTGCGTCGACATGGGCGGGGGCGGAACAGAGAAGGCGTTTCTCTGGCGCAAGTGGTATTTTGCAGTTTCAAAACAACGCCGTGCGCCGTGCGCCATTGACCAAAAAAAAGCTGGTCTAATGTGAGGCGCAATGTCTAAAGTCTGTAACGCGTATTCAGAACGCTATTTTAAGGGCGCATGTGCTTGCCCGCACAGTATAGGACCTGTAGGCTACACTTTACTTCTGTCGACTTCACGAGAGATTTACACCAATTGTTTGGCAAGCCATATATAATTACAAGGAAAATAAAGTATTTACCACATGAGGAAATCATTGTGATATCCGTATCCAAGACATTTAAAAACTAGGCATACATCTAGCGTACACAATTGACCCAAATGATTCAGGTTAATTGAAGCTGCGTGACATTTGATTTATTGTATGGCTTTGTTGCATTTATTTAATGCCAGTATTATTATAAATCTTGTAAACTCATCTCTGTGTATGTGGACTTTATTTATGTACCTTGGGTTTGGTCAGCTGGTGCACTGGCTTGGGTGCCGATTTCCATGCCCCCAAATCCCTGCACGCTCTCAGGCGTGAGGGTAGACGTGGCGATGTCCTCTGCTGCCGTCAGATCCTGGGTCGAGGCAGATCCACCTCCCGTGAAGGCACGAGAACGTGTGTTACCTTCCAGCTTGGATGTCCCACGTCTCCGGACGTCATTATAGCGTTTTCGGCAACGTTTTCGGGTGCCCCGTTGCAGAAACAATCACGGCAATATCTTGACATGCTTGCTTGACTTTGCTTACTTTTGGAGGGTTTCTCGCATCCCCATATATATCTATCTCCCGGCTTTTTACAAAGCCATACAATAAATAAAATGTCACGCAGCTTCAATTAACCTGAATCATTTGGGTCAATGTGTAGGCTACATGTATGCTTATTTTTAAAATATCTTGGACATGGATTTCACAATGATTTCCTCAAGTGGTAAATACTTTATTTTCCTTGTAATTATATATGGCTTGCCAAAAAATTGGTGTAAATCTCACGTCGGTCTCCTCGGCTGTGAACTTCTCCGGCCTTCCACCAGGTAATTCCGCCATCAAAATAACAAGCCGCTATGGACTATGCGCTTCTCGCTCTTAAAGGGAATGTGAAATGACGCTCCGATTGGTTTATTGCATATTACGCCCAAACCACACCTATGGCTGAGTAACCTCCTTTGGACCAACCCTTTTGACACTTGCGCTGGACGCAAGTGTGTTTTTTCCGCCGTTAAAATAGCAACTGCGCCATAGAGCCGCCCACACAGCTACTTGCGCTTGGCGCCGTCCTACTTGCGTTTCTGATCGGCAAGATAGGGCCCCTTGACTGATTGACTGAACGGAACTTGTGTTACTTGAACACCTTCCCTAAACTCAGTGTGTGTGTGTGTGTGTGTGTGTGTGTGTGTGTGTGTGTGTGTGTCGGGGGGGCTTGATTTAGAGGCGTGGTCACACACTGCCAGCGAATGGACAGTAACACTTCAATGAGGCCAGCGTGGTGGACATGGCCTGTGAACTGTGGCCTGGTCAGTGGCTGTGCGTGGCGACAGCAGCTCGATGGCCCATCGACGAGGCCCCGGGGTCTGTATTAAAACGGCACCCCTGACCCCGTCTCATTCGATCTGAGCTGACGAGATACAATACGATACGACCACATGAACAAACTAAACAAAACCTGCCCGCCCGCCTCCCAGCCTCCCCCACCACCAAACCACACTCCTTCTACTGCTGCTGCTTCAGATGACAGGATAGTGAAACTAAATATCATTGAAGTGCCACAAATAGCAAGCGATGAGCGCACATCTCTGAAAGAAGAGGGTCATTTAATCTCTGATTTAATCCCTGAGCAAAAGATATGACCAAAAAGTTGGCATAAAACAAAGTTATCATTAAAAAGTTAGCATAAAACAAAGGTTGTAATAAGGTTAGCATAAAACAAAGGTTGTAATAAGGTTAGCATAAAACACTGTTAGCATTGAATTTAGTTTAAAACAAATATAATAGGCTACATGGCAAAAGATAAGCTCTAACACCGAATTTAAGGTGACACAATCTAATCTGTAAGAGGCCCATACCAAACAAACCGCAGGTGATAAATTGAGCATTTGCAAACACTTCCTCTGCATATTTACAGAGAGTTTCTCTCAAGAACAGACTAAAGCTGAGCGCGAGGCCTGCCGTCTAGTTAGCGCTCACTGGAGGAGAGCGCCTAATCTTAGTGAGGAGACAGGAAAGGAGCGCAGGACTGGCTTTCTTAATTAAGACACATGGCCCTCGGCTGGGCTGTCCCCTGGATTAAATACGCAAAGAAAGGGCTTCATTCTGATTAGAGAACCCCTCCCCTCACACACATACTCTCTCACACTCACTCACTCACACTCTCTCACTCACACTCTCTCTCTCACACACACACACACACACACACACACACACACACTTTATGCAGCTTTCAAACTGATGATACTGCTTACATAACAATTGAAGCTGAGCACCCATGATCAATACTAGGGAAAGGATCCCAGATACATTTAACAACATAATCCATTTCTATTTATTTTCCTGAAAAATCCATATGGAAGGAGTTCCTAATCCTATGGGGAAATATTTGCCAAAATGTAGGGTACTGTTCTAGACAATGCAAGCATTCACTGCATAAAATAAAGATCAAAAGGTGATGAATGTCACTGTATTGCACTGCTCTGAGTGTCTCAGACACAGCAGATGCACACAGACCCTACCTCTGTTTACCCGCTCACATGTGGCCCCATCAGAAACCATTCAGTTCACTAACAGAACGCCTATCGACTGCTTCTTTAATTGTCCCAGACTGACACAGAGTTCACAGGGCAATCCATAGTTTCCCCCCGACTGCCACTGTGCACGGGCAAGGTCTCCACAGCTGCACCCCATGGGTCAGGTGTCCCTCTGGAGTTCTCCGTCCAGGTCGGTATACCCACCCACCCCCTTCCCACATCCCCAAGCTCTTTCCAGCCATTTTCATTCACTGTGACAGCACAAGTCCCATCCATTTAATTAGGTCCAGCCAGATGCACTGGTCTGAGCTTATTAATAGCCCCTTTTTAATTGGTCTTCTGCAACAGACTGCCCACTGGCCTTGTTTCCAGCTTGAAATGTTCAACATACTCTCTCTGCATGTCATACTTTATGCCACTAATTGCGACTCTTAATTTAAAAACAATTAATCGGAATAAGACTATCAAATGGGTACGGCCACTAGACAGAGAAAGGTATTGGCAGAGCACTGCAGTTGACTAATAAAAGGCTGCATAGCTGAGGCTACGTTTAAAATCACGTCCATTTCGCGTCATGCCACACAGGTCTAGGGTAACTAGAAAGAAGTTTAATGCAATATCAAAAATACACGGTTGCATACCTATCTTCTCAGACTTATTCTTTTACTACTCTACCAAATTCTATTTTTGAATTTTAATTTTAGATTATTGTATGGCTCTTCAGAATGTTCCACTCACTTGAATGGGCCACACCAATGTTCGAAGGTCTGATATTTCTTTATATTGATTGCGGCAGAAAATATTAATGACCCCTGCCATTGCCAAAGGGTTTTGTGCTTCCAATTCCCATCTTTCATATAATTTTGCAAGTAGCCCGAAAATCGTTGTAACTTGAAGTCAGCGAGTAATGGGTTTCTACGCAACACTTGAAAATTAAATTTTCAATTTTAGTGAATAACTATTTTTTTGTAAGCGGTAGACACAAAAACTAAATCATTAAAAATAAGTATTTTGGAGGAATGTCTTCTATCGTTTTGACAAGTAACCGTATAGCGTGATAATGTATGCCCAAATGTATTGATCAATGGCCATTGGCACAGGGTTATGTGCTTCTATTTCACATTTTTTAAGGCAGCAAGTAAAACCTTACACAAAATGGCAACAAAATAAAAACAGAAAAAAAAGAATGTCTTATCGTTTTGGGAAGTAACCCTATCATGAGTGGGATAATCATAATCAGTAGCCTAATCATTATCGAAAAAGAAATCCCTTCAGGACGATACAAGACCCCTCAATTGTGCGTAAGGGTCCTCTTCCTCCCATTGGGATTTATTTTTCGATACAGACCAGCGGATTATACATTATCCCTCACATATTCTATTCCATTTAAACCTCAACCACAATAATTATCGGTATAACTTGTTAAACATTAACAATTTTTTTTAAAGTTGATCACAAGTCGAACTTAATTAATGAGGATTAGAAATGAAGCAATGAATGAACAACATTTACGGAAAGCAGAAAATCTCACGGCCAGACTGAAAGTAAAGTCTGAGGGAGCCAGAGGCGTGGAGTGGAATTGCACTGCCACCTGGATAATGAGTGCTAAGCCGACAGGCTGAGGTTATGAAAGAGACACACACACACACACACACACACACACAGTCTGTGCAGGTCAGCCCTCTTCCTCTATTTAGAAAACAGTGCTGACCTCATCTCGGACCTCACCTCTGACCTCACCCCTGATCTCAACTCTGACCTCACCCCTGACCTGATAATAAAACCAATCACAACAACAGCATCATCATCATCATCATCAAGCTGCTCCCCACACTGGCCTTGCGTAGCAATGCAATTACAGGATACTACATACTAAAGAGCCTGAGAAGTGTCAAGCAAAAAGCCATTACTCAAAATCTATGAGCACTTAATTTAGTCATGTCCAGCCCAAGGTGCCCTAGAATGACCCTTAAGGCCTGCCGTAGACAGCGGTAGCACTGATGCGCTTCCTGACAGAAGTCAGAGCCCTAACTCCTGCTGAGGTTTCCAGCGAGCCACCCTCAGTGCAAACATGTTGTGTGTCGATGCGCTGCAGCTGGTGAGTATGGGCCGTATCTCGCATCTCGACTGCCGAAACCACACCCCTTACTGCTGACCAAAGGACTCCTGACTGAGGCCTCTCTTCTGTTTGCGGTGAGGAAAGGGGGAAGCGGTGGGGGTGGGTTGGGGGATGGGTGAAAGTAAGAGGAAAACAAAAACGCATCCCATCCAAGTCCCTCAGAGAGCATCGGGTTCTCAGCGCAGGTGAAACCAATAGCGTCAATTACGAGCCGCCTGAGAATTTCATCACCCTTGTCCGCTTTCTTTTCCTTTCATCCTGTCTATCCCCCATCCCCCCCGACATCCATCCACCACTCCAACCACCACCACCACCATCTTCTCTATCCACCCAACCGAGCAGGGCTCTCAATCGCACACGATACAAGGAGTGGCAGGGTGTCTTGGGAGCTGACTGACTGGAAGGTTAAGCAGGAGGTTTTCCAGGGTCACTCTGTGACAAAGATACCCCTAATTAAAGACCAGAGAGGCCTAGACGTCAATGCAAACCCAGAGGCTCTGATTGATCTGCCCAGTTATCCAGGCCTCCTAACTGCAGTGACTCCTCACTGAGGGGGACCGAAGGAAGACTACAGGAGAATACACTACACAGCGCATTTGCCATAGGCTAGTCCACAAACGTGAATTCTGCTGAATGCATTTAATAAATGGAGAATATCTCAAAAGAAATGTTAGGAGAAACTGGTGCAAACACCACCAACAATCCAGCCAAGGTCTACAGCGAATGTAGAAAAACATCTTACTAAAGAAACAAAAGAGGTATAGAACATAAATATATGGCATTAATGTGTATTCGTTGTTTGGACCTACATCACATTCTACTCCACTATACTCAATAGTGTGGGTACAGTTTTACAAGGCTACTGTCACAAGAAAACCCTAAGAAGGAAATGTATTAGGCTAGAATTAAAAACAAAGGCATTTCTCCATGAGATTGAAGTTGCTGTAGAAAAATCCTCCACTGACACACACTCCTTAGATACTGCAGTGACAATACTCCACCGACATAGACTCACAGACTCCTCAGACACTGCGGTCACAGTTAACATTGTAGTGTCTCTTTGTTACTACCCCTTTACTCTGTAGTAATATCATGTACTAAAAAAAATAAACTCTGATGGCATAAAAACATGACTGCTGCATTAACATATTTTGTTTTTCTATGCCTATTCCATCGATAGAGAGTAGAAAAGCCAGTAATGATTTGATTTTGTCGGTGTAATCCCACTAAGAGACCGGCTTTCTTGACTTGTACTTCAGCTATGACTCTTTCCTCTGACCAGCCTTGCACATTGATTGGATGACCAGAGCATAGAGCTGTGCCCTAAAAACAACTACACAAGCTAGCAAAATTATGTTTGTTTTTGTTTTGTTTGATTTTACAGAAGGCTGAAAACATTTCACAAATGGAGTTGCCTCTCATGAGCTCCTCCTCCCAAAGAAAGGCAAGAAGTTCAACTAAAGACAACCAGGAAAAGTCACACTTTGGGTCTATTCTGGGCTAAAAAAAAAGATTACTATACACCACCAGATGAAATATGATACAACTATTTAAAAAGCACCGCCATGATATCAGCAGGCCCGTAGGGTAGCCGAGATCAACAGTGGGTCATCTGTCTCTCAGGCTGAGTGATTCGATTATCAACCCATATAACAGCTGACACAGGAAATGAGGTCAGGGCCGCACTACGGCCAGATCCATCACATAACAGTCTGCAATACCAGGTCACGATAGCAGGCAGTAGAATGCATTATTATTATTATAATTATGATATGAAATGCTTGATAGAATATGAGACGCTGAAATGTCTGTTCTGAAAGAAGATCATAAGTTTAATTTTAAAAAGACAAATGCATTGCATCTGTAGCATCTGAACAGAAGGCATTTCCAAACTCATTTCAGCATCTTAACTGCTGAAATATTAAGAGACCCTACTTTTTGGCAGTCTTGCAGAAGGTTAAAAAAAGTAAAAAAAATAAATAAATAAATCAAATTTAAACACGGTCTCATGAAAACACAAGCAGGGTGAAAGAGCGATGTGTTGTTGTCGAGTGTAACGAGGGCTCGATCTCCAGCAGGGAAGAGAGAGAGAGAGAGAAGATGGGAGAGAAAAGCAATCCATCACTACGGCAACGAGGCAGAAATTATTCTCAAGGCCTCCTCATTTCAGTTTCACTCAAATAACAAAGAGCCAAGTTAGTCTGGCTCTCACTTCTCCTCGCTCAGCCAGAAGCAGCAGCAGCACGCTGTCAGTCTTGTGCCGAAGATGCAGGTCACTCCATCACAGGTATGAAAGGAAGCGCTTCAATGGGAAAGGGAAATGGACAGATGACACGGAGGGAGGAGAACAGAGAGTGCGCACACACAGACACAGACACACACACACACACACACAGACACTGTCAAAGCTCTTGGGAACAGGAGCACAGGTCAACAGTGGAAGCATGCTGCAGGCCGCTTA
This sequence comes from Sprattus sprattus, assembly GCF_963457725.1. Classification (NCBI taxonomy): domain Eukaryota; kingdom Metazoa; phylum Chordata; class Actinopteri; order Clupeiformes; family Clupeidae; genus Sprattus; species Sprattus sprattus. The sequence goes on along the minus strand of NC_137922.1, from coordinate 20,463,092 downwards.
GGAGCGTGGATGCACATAACTGTGTGTGTGTGTGTCTGTGTGTGTGTCTGTGCGATTGAAAGTGAGTAAGCCAAAAAGACAGCAAGCTAGCTAGCAAGAGAGAGAGAGCAAGAGAGAGAGGGAGGGAGCAAAAGAGAGAGAGAGAGAAAAAAAGAGAGAGAAAGTGAGAGTGCGCAAAAAGGCTGAGTGGGAGAGTCAGTCAGAGATGGGCTGCAGCAGACGAGAGCTATTTCAGTCAGGCTCTGTGGCTGCGGGAGGAAGCCAGTCAGAAGCATTAAGCAACTCCAGAGGGCCAGTAAGCGAGCGAGCCAGAGCACTAGTGGTCCTCCCACACGCTCACGAGTACTGACCCCCTCGGAGCAGGACAATACCAAACACAATGAAAACACTACAGGCAGCGTGAAGAATCACAATGTTGAGACAGAAGTTAGCTACACTCACTCCAGCACCATGGGAGGAGAGAGAGAGATGCAGCAGGCCGCCAAAGAACGTGAATGGACACAAGTTTATGTGTGTGTGTGTGTGTGTGTGTGTGTGTGTGTGTGTTTACCCATAGGATGTCCTGGGGTGCTGTATAATTACTGCTGACTGAGTTACTGATGTTAGAATCATGTCTGAGCAATTCATGCATCTGCTAAATCTGTGTCCCTATGCATATTTATCTTGAATTAAGGACTGAAATAAAGAAGTCAAACATTTGTGTGTGTAAGTGCGTGCATGTGTATTTCTGCACATGCGCAGCTTGTGTGAGCTAACTATTACAGGATACTACAGGCCACTAAGGAGGATGCATGGGCATGTGCATGGGCGTGTGCATGTGCGTGTGCGTGAGTGTGTGCGAGAGTGTGTGTGAGAGTGTGCGTGAGTGTGTGTGGGGGGGGGGGGGGGGGCAGGATACTACCGGCCACCGCGGAGGGTGGATGGACGTGCAGCAGACGAGTGTTATTTTAGTCAGGCTCTGTAGCTTCAGGAGAAAGCTAGTCAGAAGCATTAAGCAACTCCGAGAGCCAGCGAGTGAGATCGCGAGTGAGAACGGTATTCCCACACGTTCACGAGGAGAAGATTCAGGAGAAAGTGAGAATGCACTATGACGGCACACCTGATAAGGACCATAAGAGGACGAGCAGCCTACTGACGAGTTAAACACACACACACACACACACACAGAGCCACAAGTGATGCTGTGAATACTGATGCTGCTGGACCCTGACTTTAAGCATGGGCTATTTATGATGCTGTGGCTAATAATAGATCAGACCTGTTTAAGACTCTCACTGCAGTTGGCTAAACGGGGCTCCTGTGCAAGAAGGACGATGCACTTTATGCTATAGAATGTGCTGAACACACACAGTGAAATTATGCAAGGAGTGTAAAAGTAGGGCTATTCCGCAGAGAGTCTTTTAAACTCTAGCACTGAATGGGTTTCGTATTCACAAAAGTGCAAGCCAAGAATCAGCGGGTCAGCGTCAACACCAAACATGGGGAGGCACATTGTCTTAGTTAACACTGCCATCTAGTGGACAGCTACTTTTACCAAGTGTCGGAGTAAGTGTGAGTCCTTATTCAGTGTTAAAGCATTCAAGCTTTTAACTCTGATGAATCACACCACAACCGTACCGCGAATTTCTTAACAAAGTTGGGCAGAGGCACTTCTGTTTCTGTGGAACAGTGTGTGTGTGCGTGAGTGCGTGAGGGAGATTACAGAGGAAGTAGCTTCAGATACGCACCTGGTTGAATAGCCGGTGTCGTGGACACAGACGGCTCATCATACTTTAGAGTCTGCACGAGCGTCTCAGGTGTGATTTTTGTTCCAGCAAATATGCCGGCTGGAAATGAACTCTGCAGAAAGTGAGAGACCGACCCATCAACATCAATCGTAGGTACATGTGATTTGGCAGCGCTATGTGGTTCGACTTCGCTCAGAAAAGCAACAACCTCAGTAGACCAGGATTTATTGTTTGGCCCAGTTAAAATGCAGTGTACCAGAAGGTGACCATTTGCAGACATCATAGCACAACCTACCTTTAATGTCCCTTCTTTAGTGTTGTCGCTCTTGTTTGTTCTCTGGTTTAAATCAAATGCCTTAATTATCCCAGGCAATGCGAGTCCCTTTACTTCAGCAGGTAAAGGTTTCTCTAGACCACTCTGTGAACGGTCAATTTTAACAGCATCCTGATGCAGCTTCTGTCGGATTCGCTTTATTTTTCCAACCATTTTGTTTGAACAGGTACTTGACTTGAATTTAATGACGATACTAAAATAACCGTTAAATGTTACAGTGTCGATTGTATCCGCTCCAGCATGTCTTCAACGTGGTTGTTGATTGTCACACTGTCCTTCGGGTGTAACTTGATCTGTTGGACGGTTGAAATCGACTCGGACATTTCAGTTCCTACTTTCGATTTGATTCACAACTACTTTTACCCCACCTAACGGGTGGTTACAGATATTTACTGGTTAATGTAATATATATAAATATATAAGTATATGTAGAAATACATAGAAACCAACCAGAAGAAACGATAGATCCACTTCCTACTTTCCACATGCAGCTTTAGCAGTCCAGCTCCAAAATAATCAACCAGTTAAGACTCTAATGCCACCTGCTGACAACTCACTGCCATTACAGGTACAGACACTTCATACAGAGACAGTCAGACAAGGTTTTGCTTTATTGTGGAAACATCCCTTAAAGAGCACAGGGCCCTGTTCGGCGTACGACTGAAGCTAAGATAATTAATTTAGCTCGCAACTGGAGATTAACTAGCTCGCTAAATGAGAACAGGCCAAACCGGTCTGGCGACGGGCGCTAATTTATTTTAACCTCAAGTTAATTTATCTCGTCAGCTAAATTGCGCGTGCACGTCTTGCTTCAAAAGGCAAGAAAGGTCGATCCCCAAAACCATGATTTTTTTTAAAGGTATAATGGTCTAAACTCAAAGAAAAAGACTATTTTTTTTCTCCGATAACGCAGGATATGATCATGAACGCGTTACGAAGAATTCAAGACCATAATCATGTCAAAATTCAACACTCCCGTGGCTACCACAGCAATATAAGAAACTGTCTATAAGAGGTATAATACGTGACATCTTCTCCCTACATGATATGGTACTATGGTGCAGCGGGTTAAGCGTTTGGCTTGAATGCTACAGATCACTGGTTCGACTCCTCTCACCCTCGTAAGAATTGTAGTTTTAAATCGCTTTGAATAAAACCGTCTGCTAAATGACTAAATGTGAATGTATTAATAAGAGATTCAATACATTTAAGCAATGAAAAGAAATTGTGTCTATTTCTCTCTTCTTATCATGCACCCACCTCCACCACCATTCACTACCGCACAAACACTAGACACGTTTCCAAAACTAAACGTTTGCAATGATGTAAGTTAAAGTAGGTAAAACAACTTTAGCCAATATCTATTTGGGTTATGTGCTCAAATTTCCTGGGATCAAAGAAAACGTTAGTATTCATGTGCAAACTAAAAATCACGTCTCAGGCAGCCTGAGACGTGATTTTTAGTTTGCACATGAATACTAACGTTTACATGAAAGTTATTTCGGGTTTATCAACTGTATGTCTCAACTGTACTATCTACCACTGTCATATAATTATGAGTGCTTTGTTCTCCGCATCCCCGACATTACAAAAATGAAGGCTACCACTGGCAAGAAAGTGATGACATTCAATGTTTGACGGTGGTGTAGCCTATGCAATAAATGACTCGAGAAGGTCTTCTAAATTAATTATTCCTTGTCGGGTGGATCGGTAGCGCTCATACAAGAACTCATCATTATGGAAAAATGGATCTTCTTGGCGATCGCAAAGAACTCTTCCTACGCTAATCAAACTGACTCCTTGTCAATGGGATCCCTCCTTTTGGCGTGGGTATGGCAAGTTTAGCCAGCTAAACTTTGCTTAGCCTGCCCTGGAGCAGGCTAAGGCTAAGCGATTAATTACCATGGAAATTGAGCAAAAGTTGCTTCGCCGAATCCGCTAAAGTGGTGTTGTCTTTTTTTAGCCTGGAGTTTAGCTCGCTAAACCGCTTAGCGAGTGACGCCGAATAGTACCCAGGTGAGGCAGTTTTTCAAGTCCATTGGTTAGTTTATTATTCGTATCAACACATGACAGATCTCTGTACATCAAAACCACCAGACACAGGAACAGCTTTCCCCCCATTGCCATCACACTAACAGATGACAAATTATAATATTGTATTATTATATTATATATTATATTTATTTATTTAATCCTAAACTGTTGTGTTAAATTGCATATTTTCAGTTTAAGTACATTGAGAGCAAATAAACCCAGAAAAAAACGGGAGGAAAATCCCCAGGCAAGCAAGTAATGCAAACAGGTATCAGGAAAACGCAAACAGGCAGAAGTTTTGACTTAGCCATGGTCAGAACGAACTGGGAACATAAACTGAACGAGCACATGGAACAAGATGAACTGGCAGAGGAACACAGACACAGCAGGCTTTAAGTAGGCTGGGTAATACAATTAGAAATGAGAAACAGGTGAGGATCTAAATGGGCGGCAAACAGAACAAAAAGCCATGGTGTCAGCCATCAGTTCTAGGGTCATTAAGAGAGTCAACAAGCAGGGGTTCATATTCCTGCAGAATCTCATAGAACTTGGCTTTCCCACTGAGTCCAACAGTTCTCAGGCAGTCATACACACATCTCATCTTTTCCTCACTGGTACTGGCTGCCATAATGTAACTGAGTTTTATATCATTGATCAGCCTTTTGCTCAGCATTTCCTCTGCTATTGGACTGACACACTTAATCTTAATGACTTCTATCCGATGTCTATCAACAAATCGAGCTGCCTCTTCCAAAGTGGTCAGTACAGTGTTCTGGCAGAAATCATCTTTGTGTATTCTCTCTTCCCACACACACTGATTGTCTTGAATGTGTGTCAACTTCATATTAAACTGAAATCTAGCCGTCCTCATTGCCACCTTATAAAAGTTTGGTGTGGCCTCAGAACTCCTCAGAATCATCTCCTTTGGTGTCACTATGGACGTGGGCATTGTGCTTAGGCTGTATTTATCTCCCAACTTCAAAGGTTCCGCTGGGTCAGGTAAAATAATCTCAATGCTGTTGCGCTTCTCTTCCTCACGTCTCACGCTGTCCTCAAGGTGTCGGTCATCAGGTATCAGGTAAGTGCGCTGTATGAGGGAGGTGACCTTGGGACGATAGTGCAGCAGTTTACTGTGCACAGGTTTCCCTGGTTCATCTGAGGTCACAGGCCCCACTGGACTGAAGGAGGGGTTAACAAACTTGACATGAAAGTGGCTGACCTCACAACTCTGAAAGGACACCTTCTCATCCTTCCCATGCAGGATTCTCATGGTATCCTTTTCAATTTGCTCAGAACCCCCTATGCACACAAAGTGGGGCAGATGAATTTCTTCTAGTTTTCCAGAGAGGGCCTCAATGTCCATCAAAGGACCAGCAGGTCTGTAACTGCTTTTGGCCAGTTCCTCTCTGAACCGTCCCCAGCTGGCATAGCGATAATGTAGGCTGACTTCACCAGCACACACCCATCGCATACCAGACCTGGCGCACTGATACTGTCCAGAAGCAGAGCAAAGGTGATATCATAATCTTTCTCATCTGCTAGCTCAAGATCTCAGGTGCAACCATATCTTGTACTCAGTATTTAGTTTGGTTAACACATCTCAGTCCTGTTGGCCGAAATGGTTTACAAATACACTTTTAGATGAAAACCTTTGCATAAGACAGACGATCACATCAGCTGTTAAATTATATAAAAGTGATGATATCGGTATTCCACAATGTAAATACAAACTTTTTATCATGGACACTTTAAACTACTGCATGTTTTTCCCCAACACCATGAACTAAGTATTCACTCACTGCTCTCACTTACAATACTAATCCTCAAGCCTCAAGATCCTCTCTCAAGCATCACATCAGTTTGTGTGTTATAAACTGCTTACTGTATGTTTGTCACAAGCTGACATGACAAGTTGGTTGGCAAACCCAATCATTTAAGGCTGGGCTGCTCGTTGTGGTTTTCACACCTTTGGGCTTGCTGCTGTTGTTTATGTCCAGTTTACCTTGGCTGAGGGGTCAGATTTTTTTCAGAGCAGAGAAATCAGAATTGATTTCTACATTCTGCGCTAATTTGCAGTAGCAGCCTCCCTTAACACAGAGTGAATCTATTTCAAGCTGTACAGTTAGTCAGTGCACAATGTGAGTGTGGCCTCTTTGCTCTCGGAGAGATGTGGAGCCTAGTACGTTTAGTAAAGTAAAAGTTGTTTTATTGTCACCAGAAAGACCTCATGACAGAGCACTTGTTAAGAACCTGTCCCCTTTTAGTTATTTTTCCCCAGTTAAGTTTGGCCCACCCTGGTGGTAGTTTAATATGGTTTTTAGTTTTGTGCCTTGTTTGTCAGGTCTTTTTCCATGTAGTTAATTTAGGTCGTCATTGGCCGACACATGGTTGTCTTCCTCATTGCCTCACAGAGGAGGCACACCCATGAGACCTGTATTCCGCTGGACGGTACCGTTTCGCCAATCGTTTATAAGAACTTTGTGAACATTCGGAGGGGGGAGGGAAAGGAGCAACATAATGCACCTGTTTTAAATTTGACTTCCACAGAGAGGAACACAGTGTGTTGTGTGCATGATCCCTGTCTGTCATACCAGCTTTAACATCACTGATAAAGTCTTGGAAAATTATCTCCAGAAAAGAATGGGAACCCTGCAATTGCTCCATTTCATTTCTCTATTCACTCAATTAAGAAATAAATAAACACGCAAATCATTTTTAAAGTATTTTATTTTTTATTTTAAGTGAAGCAAAAAGCACAGAAGGGCAAGTCACATAAGTGAACCCGCCTACTTTCACTGACCATTAAGGCCCTATGCCATGGTAGGACTACTCCTTGACTATTTCATCAGGCACAATTTTTACGTGTATTGATACACTGTTTCACAATCGCCAAAAACACATGGACTGTTATCATACAGAGGAAGGAAAAAGGGAAAAAAAACTATATTTAAAAAAATCGTATCTCCATTGGTAGTACAATGATAACTAGAGAACTCCACTTGCCTTCTTGATGGCACACCTCAGACTACTTTCGTAGATAACAGAACTTTTCAGCTGGTAAACCTTGTCACACCCCATAGCTGCATAATTTTGGGGGTTTTTAATGACCTTTGTGACTGTAAATGTCTCATAGGGTGGAATCAGCACCTCCCTCTCAAGAGGATCTTGTGAATATGTTGACACCTCTGCACCATGGCATGTCCACACCTCAAAACATGTTTTACGTCCAAACTTGGTGGCAATGCTGGCATCTAAAGAGGTTGATGTAAAAGAGCCAAATCTATTTTTTTAGAAAAGTAGTTTTAATATTGGACGTTTAAAATGTACAACAGTTCCCCGATAAACCTGCAAGCAATTCCCGTTAGGGTTAAGGCGCTGGATGGCATCAGTCAACAGAAAGTGAAGAGAGTGATACTGAAAAGTGGTTTTGTATTTTTTCTTACTTGTGCGAACAGCCTTGTTGAAACGATCATAGATATTTGGCGTCCACTTAGAATAAACACGAATAGCAATGGCATGATTCATGGTCAGAGGGCCTAACTCTGGATTCAATCTTTGAATTTCGCTCTCTGCTTGTATCCAAGCCTCTTCAAAAGTGCCATGTCTTTCCCTGGGAAGGTATGTTGTATCCACCAACTTAGACATTTCAGCAGAACAGCCTTTGTAGTCATCATCAACAGAGTCAGGAGCCATGTTAAGGGGGTAGACTGGTACAGGGTCAACACATCTGTCACGCTGAAGAGGAAAAGGAGAAGGAAGAAAGGGGAAGACTTCCTGAAGAGGACAAAGAGAAGCCTGTTTGTATCAGCCTATATTGTTGCTGTGAGAACAACATATGAGACACAATGCACATATGTTGTATTCAGGTGCAAGTGACAAGATATTGGGTTGGTGTGGATTAGTTATCCTACCCTTCTTGTGTCAGCCACTGCTGTAAACACCATAGAAATCCATACGGTCAGAAGATTCATTGTGTCTTCGATCTGCCACAGAGAAGAATATCAGTTTTCATTCTTTGTCATTATTTTAATATTAAGGAATTAATATTGTTTTACATGAAATCTTTAATTTTAGCATGTGTGCAATATACTATGCTATGTATTTCGTTTTATTGTTGTTGTAAAACCATTTTGTGCACTCCACAAACAGGGACTACATTAAATTGTGGTTTGAGTTTTATGGATGATCTACTGCTGCTGCTGTGACTACTACTGCCACCACTACCACTACAACAGCAACTACTACAACTAGTACCTGAATGTAGAGAATTCCCATTGTAGCAACTACAATTAATTATCATAAGCATACAAAAATGGATATCATGATATCATAGAAGAGTAACACAAACACATACATCGATAATAATACCCATATCCTACTGACAATCACAAAATAAAACATTAAACATTTTTGACACGGGTTAAATTTAGAAGGGGAAGGAGCAGTGCACATATATTTTAAAGCAGATTTCCACAGAGAGGAACACAGTGTGTTGTGTGATCCCTGTCTGTCATAACATCACTGAAAATGTCCTGGAAATAATCTCCAGAAAAGAATGGGAACCCTGCAATTGCTTCATTTAATTTCTCTATTCACTCAATTAACAAAAAAATAAACAAACAAATCATATAAAAGTATTTTATTTTAGACAGGTGAAAATAAGAAGAAAAACAGTGTCAGTCTCACTTACGATACTAATCGTCAAGCCTCAAGCTCCTCTCTCCTCAAAGGTCAAACATCAAATCGCTTTGTGTCTTTCAAAGAACTGCTTATGTTTGCCACAAGCTGACATGACAAGTTGGTTTATCACCAGGATACCCAGTCCCATTTAACGCTGATGCTAACAGCAGGGCGGCACGTTGTGGTATTCACACCTTGGAATTTTGCTGCTGTTGTATATGTCTAGTTTACTGTGCTGTCAGAAAATAATAGTTTGGGACTACAGGCTTATTCAATCAATGAGTACCAACAATTTATATTTTCAGAGCAGAAACAAGTCGTTATTACAATTGTATTCTATACTAGAGAGCTAATTTGCAGTAGCAGCCTCCCTCAACACAGAGTGAATCCATTTCAAGCTGTACAGTTAGTCAGTGAGTGCACAGTGTGAGTGTGGCCTGATGTCTTTGCTCTTGGGGAGATGAGGAGCCTTGTAACTTTAGCAAAGTAATAGTTGTTTTGTTGTCACCAGAAAGACTCCTTGGTAAGGTTTACCCAGGATTTGAACTCGGGTCTCACAAAACAAGATCATAGGGTGTCAAATCCAGACTTAGCAAAAAACACAAATCAGGCGGCTTGTAAAGGAAAGCAAACAAGGCTCAGGTGAACACAATAACACAGTGATGACATTAGTGACAAGAGTCAAAACATGTGACGAGCAACAGGAACACTGAGGGCCCCACATGGTCGAGAGCGGTATTGCAGTCCAAGAAATCCTGACACCCATGACAGAGCACTGAATATGGCTCTGATGCTAAGACAGGAAATGCCTTTATTTCTTTTACTGTAATACTTCTCAGGGGTCAGAAGCGATTAAAAGGTAATTTGAAGCAAATGAAGCTCCCATTTACACAGAGAAATTATGAAAATAATTTGGAAAACTCCCTTTTAATAAGAAGAAACCTTAAAAAGAACACCCTCCACCTCAACTTCAGGCCCTTCCCGGGGCTTAAGAAGGAAGGTTTTTAATTAGGTTCTTCAAAGCCAAACACAAAAGTCACCCAACATCATTTTTTCAGGGAGAAACAGGTATCTTAATTAAACAGAGGTCAAAACCATTCTTTACAGTCCTTAAACAATTTTCACTCTTATTACTGTCTGGCTTGGGATCTTTTCAATGACCTTCACCTCAAAGCCAGCCTTACCCTCGGCTGCGCTGTATTTGCTTTCTTCATTGAATTCAAAGTGGCCCCTCTCTTTGTAGGTCTTGTTTGTGGGGCACGCTACTACCACCTTATTCTGGTAGGCGGCGAACAGGCACATGTTTCTCCTCTGGGCAGGGGCAGACACGCTCTTCATCAAAGTCGTCGGTGGCATCATAGCCTTCTTTATCTACCTCTTCACCGTTGTCATTTTCCCCAGACTCTTCCTTAGTCTCCCTCCTACCACCTTCCTTTGCTGGTGCTGCACGGGTTGCGTTGAAAGCAGACGTGGCTGGAGCTGCCTGTCTAGCTGATGGGACTTCTTCCTCTGACTCATCATAGTCACCATCACTTCTTCATCATTGACATCTTCATTGACCTCATCATCACCATCATCTTCATCAAAAGCAACTTTGTCAACAGCATCTTCATCATCAGCGTCATACTCTTCATCATCAACATCATCTTCAACAATCATCAGCCAACTCACTCAGGATCCCAATGACAAGTTGCTGCACGTAGTGGTATTCACTTCTCGCTCACGCCCCTAGCTCTCTGATAAAACTTGCACTGACATCACGTAGTTCTCACATTGTTACTTCCTCCGTGTAAATGACAATTCATCCATATATTTAAGTACTACAGTAAGGGATGTGTGGTGACATGACAAAAAAGTTCACAGATGAGTGATAGCCACATGATTTAAATCAGACTTCCACAGAGAGGAACATAGTGTGTTTTGCGATCTCGGTCTGTCATACCAGCTAGAACATCACTGAAACTGTCCTAGAAAATGATCTCCAGAAAAGAATGGGAACCCTGCTGCTGCTCCACTTCATTTCTCTATTCACTCAATTAAGAAATAAATAAACAAGCAAATCCTTTTTAAAGTATTTTATTTTAATTTCAGAACAGTAAATGTCACGACACTCACATGCAACAAAGTGCATCCAAAAAAGCACAGAAGGGCAAGGCACATAAGTGAACCCAGCTGACCATGAAGGCCCTATGCCATGGTATGAAAAACTACTCCTTGATTATTTCATCAGGCATCATTTTTACGTATTGATACACAATGCACTGTTTCAATTGCTAACAACATATGGACTGTCATCATACAGAGGAAAGAAAAAGGACAAATAATTGTAATTTGAAAAATCTTAATTCCATGGGTAGAAAGTGCACCATGCAAGCAACATTAGACAATAAAGAATACAACTACAATCAAGAATTTCAACAGCTTTCCCTTTACCTTTCTGTGATTTTTTCATGTAGTGCAGATATGTAAATGCTTCATTTGTAACTGTTTTGACCCCCTAGCATAAGTATAAGGTAATCCATAAAAAAAGTAATTTGTAAAAAATGAATTTCTGCATCTTAATTAACACAAAATAAGACTGACACTCACATGCAACCACTTAAAAACACATTTGGATCCAAAGTGAAGCAATAAGCACAAAAGGGCAAGTCACATACGTGAACCCAGCTACTTTCACTGCCCATGAAGGCCCTATGCCATGGTATGTAGAACTACTCATTGCACACCTCAGATTACTTTCAATACCAGTACTCTCAAGCAGGTAAACCGTCTCACACTTCATGACTGTTTGACCATTTCCTTTTTTAATGACATCTTTGATTGTAAACGTCTCATAGGGTGGAATCAGCACCTCATTCTCTTCAGGATGTTTTGAATATTTTGTCACACTTGCACCATAGCATGTCCTCACCTCAAAACATGATTTACTTCCAAACTCGACGGAAATGTTGGGATACAAAGAGGTTGATGTAAAAGTGCCAAATCTTGTTGTGTTCTGATGTTCAAATTCTACAGGAGTTCTCCGATAAACCTGAAAGCATTCCCCTTTAGGGTTAAGGCGCTGGATGGCATCTGTCAACAGAAAGTGCATAGAGTGATACTGAAAAGTGGTTCTGTAATCTTTTTTTTCTGCGCGAACAGCATCGTTGAAATCACCATACTTAAAGCGCTCTCTATGAGTATACACACGAATAGCAATGGCATCATTCATGGTCAGATTGTCTGACTGTGGTTTCATTCCTTGAATTTCGTTCTCTGCTTGACTCCAGACATCTTTAAAAGTGCGAGATTTTTCCAAGGGAAGATATTTTTCATCCACCAACATGGACATGTTAGCAGAACAGCCTTTATAGTCATCATCAACAGAGTCAGGAACCATGTCAAGGGGGAAGACTTCCTGAAGAGGACAAAGAGAAGCCTGTTTGTATCAGCCTATGTTTTTGCTGTAAAAGTAACATATGAGACACAATTCACATATGTTGTAGTATTCAGGTGAAAGTGTCAAGATATTGGGTTGGTATGGTTAAAAATAAAATAAATTATTATTATTATTATTATTAATAATTATCCTTCCTACCCCTCTTGTGCCAGCCACTGTTGTTAACACCATAGTCCATATGATCAGAAGATCCATGGTGTCATCAGTCTGCCACAGAAAAGAATATCATTTTTTTCTTTTAATGCCATTCTTTTGACAATCAGGAATTAAAGTTGTTTTGCATGGGATCTATCACCATGTGTGTAATACACTATGCAATGTATTTAGTTTTATTGTTGTTGTTGTACCATTTTGTGCACTCCACAGTCAGGGTCTACATTCAATTGTGGTTCATATGGACAATACTCACCTGTCATTGCTATTATACAAACCTAGCACTGGCCTACCCAACAGCAGAGTACTGTGCACCTACAGTATTTGGTGCAAATCCACTCATACCAACAAGCTCGACATAGCTCCTAACAACAGCATGCGGATGGTATCAGGATGTTTTAAATCTACACCAACCTCATACCTACCAATCCTCAGCGGAATCCCACCACCAGCAATCCGCCGTGAAGCAGCCTGCCTAAACCTTGAGAGCTGAGAGCTCAATTCAGAGCCAGCCACCTACTCCATCATGACATCAACTCAAACGACCCACCACCACGCCTACTGTTGAGGGCACCAATCTCTGCAAGACTTCGGGGTCTGCTGCATGAGGCAAATGGTCAGCCACCTGGGTCCTGGACCATCACACAATGGACCAAACAGTGGGGCTCAGCCAACACCAAGCTACATGACTACATCGAAACACCATCCACAAGGCCTGCAGGACACAACCTCAACAGAAAATCCTGGTTAGGACCCAACAGATGCCGGACAGGACATGGACGATTCAGAGCCAATATGCACAGGATGAACCCATGTGATGCTCCAGACTGCCCCTGTGGGGCCCCAGAGCAAACGGCTGATCACATTATCAACGACTGCACCAAGTATCAGTGCCCTGGCCTTCAGGCACTGTATACCCTGATCAGTGAAGCACTAGCATGGCTAGCGGACAGAAGCTTAATTATCTAAAAGTATGAGATGTATTTTATAGCATACAAAAATTAACATTGCCAGTCATAGAAGTCTCCCTGAATTTTCAAGTCATCAAAACATGAAAAACACAAACAAATAAACCAATGATGATCTCCATATCCTATGGACAATGACAAATTAAACATAAAAAAATTAAGACACAGATGAAATTTAGAAGAGTGTTCTCACCTACGATATCAACCCTCAAGTCTCAAGCGCCTCTCTCCTCAAAGCACAAGCATCGAATCACGTTATATGTTTCAACGAACTGCTTAAGTTTGCTCAAACTGACATGATTTGGTTTACCACCAGAACAGCGAGTCATTTTAAGCTGATATGAACAGAGCGGACTGCACATTGTGGTATTCACTTCTCTCTCACGTCGCTGATGAAACGTGCTCTGAGATCACGTAGTTCTCACATTATTGCTTATTCCATGTACACAACAGTAATCATCTTTGTGGCTGTAAGCAATGTGTGATGACTGCAGGGTTAAGAATGACATACATTTGGAGCTGAAGGAGAGCTGAGGGCCCCAGTGGAAAAATGTCCTAATGCTCTAAAATTCATCCATACATTTAAGTGCTACAGTTAAGGGGATACCTTTAACCTCTGTTAGAATGGTCATACATAATGAAAACTAATACATAGCACAATGTTCATATGCACAATCTACATGGGGGAAGTAAAATTAAAAAATGGTCCCAGTCCACCAGGCCTAATATGTTCAGGTAATGGGGTTCTGTGTATACTGGGGTGTTGTATTATAAGCTTATCCCCTTAAGCAGGAAACATTTCAGCACATATCTGGTATCAGCGCACCCCAGCTGGGAAAGACTGTGCATGTATCAGTCACGAAAGCAGATCAATGCTTTTGATGCATACATATGTACTGTATGTTAACTGGAGAAATGTGTTCTTCGCTAATAGAACTATGTCCAAGGGGTTCAGTGTATCCAACACTCTAAATCACAACATTCTCTCATGTCCTCCTTCTAGTTCTATTTCTCAAAACACAGGCAACCATCTGCGCTTTCATGCAAATGGTCCTACAATTAATAAGTTGTTTGGTCATGGATGGAAAAGCATTTTTAAAGCTCTAGATCACATTTCAATTATCGCCACATGCATAACACATTCGTGTAGTTGCATTAGTGGTTAGTCTCTGGTGAAGATCAGCACGTATCTTTCTGGTCTACTGACGCATGGGCTCTCACATGTGACCACATGAACAAGGCAAGCATGCTGCAGAGAAGCCCTGAATATCTGAGTACAGCAAACAGCACTCACCACACTTACAACAAAAGAAAAGCCGAATTCTCACATGGGTCAATACGCTGGAAACATTAAAATTGGAGGTTTAAAAGGTAAATGGAATGTGTTCTAGTACAAGTATGCCTCTTTTTTTGGGGGGGGGGGGGGGGGGGGGGGTGTATGGCATCTGTCAACAACGAATGTTGCCATTCATGGGAGCAGCCGCCTGAGTCATCATTGACAGACTTGGAAGCCTTGTTGAGGGGAATGATGGACAGTCCCCTATTCTAAGTAATCAAATAAGATTGGTTACCAGAAAGGCACAGTGGCCATTGTGAATGTGAATAGAGTATAAAAAAAAGCACACAAGCTGCATGCTGGTGAAAATTTAAATATGTTTGGTTTAGTTGTGGTACCTTGACTGCATCAACAGCTGTGGAAAACGTCACAAAACTCAGTGTTGTCATCAGAGTCATTGTGTCTGGCTGTAATGGGATGAAAATGTTTATTACTATAGCTTATATAACAGTCACATATGATATGCATGTAAGACGGTAAAAAGATTTGATCAATAATCTTCATGTTATTCCATTTCAAATGAAAGCGACGTGGATTTTTTGTTTATAAATGACTAAATTATATTATAAATGAAGTTATTACTAAATATTTTAGTCTCTCGACATGAAGCAGTTACAGAAATATTGTACTGAAACTCAAGATTGGATTGGATTAGACCTGGATTTGTAAATAAGTTATGTTTGGCTTCTGCACTACCTATCAAAGTGAGCGTGGCCTCTCCCTCTCCCTCTCTCTCTCAGAAGCGGTCTTAGG
Organism: Sprattus sprattus; assembly: GCF_963457725.1. Lineage (NCBI taxonomy): Eukaryota > Metazoa > Chordata > Actinopteri > Clupeiformes > Clupeidae > Sprattus > Sprattus sprattus. Next base: position 20,447,668 of record NC_137922.1, on the reverse strand, counting down.
GTCATAGTGAAACTCACTCACATTCATACTGAAACTGAGCTCTCTGATGGAACGTGCTCCGAGGTCACGTAGTTCTCACATTGTTGCTTTTTCCGCGTAAATGACAATCATCTGGGGGGGGGGGGGGAGAACTCATTGTGATATAGAGAAGTGCTTCTCTCAACATTACTTCTGTCTTGGTCAGTAATTAAATAGTGAATGGCAGCAAATGGAATTTGTGGTACCATAAACATAGGGCCAGTTATAGCACAATTAGTCACGAATGAAAACATCCTTTTAGCTGTAAGCAATATATAATGTGACTGCAGGGTAAATAATGACATCACAAAAAATATGATTTCACAGCTGAGACTGCATATGTTTTAAATCAGACTTCCACAGAGAGGAACATAAGATAAGATAAGATAAGATAAGATAAAACTTTATTGCCACACAACAATGTTGGTGGTATTCTTTGTCATAGGTAGCTCAGGCCAGTAGGAGGGGAGAGAAGGGGGTAGGGAAAACAAAAATAAAAAAATACTCCAGGTCAGCATTGAGAGTTCAGGAGTCTGACAGCAGAGGGGAAGAAGCTGTTTTGAAGCGTGTCGTTCCAGCTTGCATGGATCTGTAGCGTCTTCCAGAAGGTAGAAGTTCAAAAAAGTCATGGCTTGGATGGGAGGAGTCTCTGATAATGTTCTTTGCGCGATTTAAGATACGCTCAGCATACAATGAGAGGACTGATGGAAGGTCACAACCAATAATGTTGGAGGCTTTGGTCACCACTCTCTCCAGTTTCATTTTTGTGCGACTGTCAGAATTTCCATACCAGACAGTTATTGATGCGGTGATGACACTTTCTATGATGGCTTTATAGAAGAGCACCAAAAGTTTGTTCAGATTTCTCCACACTGACCGAGGGTTGTTAGTATTGAGTTGAACCTCCAGTGTCTTAGCATAATCAGACTTGGCTTTTCTAATTGCATAACGTAGATTATAGTAGTAGTGTATTATGCAATCTCTGTCTATCACACCAGCTAGATTATCACTGAAAATATCCTGCAAAAGTCCTGGAAATGATCTTTCATTTCCCTATTCACTCAATTAAGAAATAAATAAACAAACAAATAATTTAATAGTATCTTATTTTAATTTCAGAACAGAAAATGTCAAGACACTCACATGCAACAAAGTGCATCCAAATTGAGCCAAAAAGCACAGAATGTCATCATATAGAGGAAAGAAAAAGGAAAAATAACAACAATTAAAATGTGTCCATGGGTAGAAAGAGCACCAGGCAAGCAACATTAGACAATGGAGAATACAACTACAATAAAGAATTTCTACAGCTAATGCTAAACATTTCTAAGTAAATGCTTAATTTGTAACTGTCTTGGCCCTCTAGCATAAGTATAAGGTAAATCCATAAAAAAAGTAGTTTGTAAAAAATACATTTCAGCATCTTAATAAATTCACAAAATAAGACTTCGGACAGAAACTTGAGGACAATGCTAACTAGAGCACTCGACTTGCCCCCTTGAACAAGGCACACCTCAGACTACTTTCAATACCAGAACTCTTCAGCTGATAAACCGTCTCACACTTTTTTGGATTTTTTGGATTTTTAATGACCTTTTTGATTGTAAACATCTCATAGGGTGGAATCAGCACCTCATTCTCATCAGGATATTGTGAATATTTTGACACCTTTGCACCATAGCATGTCCTCACCTCAAAACATGATTTATTTCCAAACTCGGCGGAAATGTTGGGATACAAAGAGGTTGATGTAAAAGAGCCAAATCTTATTGATTTGAACAAGTTCGAAGGTTTAAATTCTGCACGAGTTCCCCGAAAAACATTAAAGCAATCCCTTTTAGGGTTAAGGCGCTGGATGGCATCTGTCAACAGAAAGTGAAGAGAGTGATACCGAAAAGTGGTTTTGTAATATTTTTTACTTGTGTTAACAGCCTTGTTTAGAGGATGATAAATATCGGGCTTTTCATCTGAATACACAAGAATAGCAATAGCATGATTCATGGTCAGTTTGTCTAACTGTGGTTTATTTTCTTGAATTTCCTTCTCTGCTTTTTTCCAAGCCATTTTAAAAGTGCCAAAATTTTCCGAGGGAAAATATTCTCTTTTCACCAACTCGGACATTTCAGCAGAACAGCCTGTGTAGTCATCATCAACTGAGTCAGGAGCCATGTTAAGGGGGTAGACTGGTACAGGGTCAACAAGTCTGTGATGCTGAAGAGGAAAAGGAAAGACACAATGCACATATGTTGTATTGATACATAGAGATATACAGTACATAGATATTGATGAGATATTGGTTTGGTATGGGATTAGTTATCCTACCCTTCTTGTGTCAGCCACTGTTGTTAACAGCATAGAAATCCATACAATCAGAAGATCCATTATGTCATCAGTCTGCCACAGAGAAGAATATCCTTTTTTTCTTTCGATGTCTTACTTTTAAGGAAATAATATTGTTTTGCATGAAATCTATTATTATGCCATCTGTGCATTATACTATGCTATGAATGTTTTATTGTTGATGTTGTTAAAACATTTTTTTTCTCACCACAGTCAGGGACTACATTCAATTGTGGTTCATGTGGACATTGAATCTCACCTGTCATTGCTATTATACAAATCAGGAGATTTATGACTGATCTACTGCTGCTGTTGTGACTACTACTACTACTACTACCACTACTACTACTACTACTACTACTACTACAACAGCAACAACTACTACTAGAACTATACAACTACTAGTATCTGAATACAGATTTTCCATCTTAGCAACAACAATTAATTATTATAAGCATACAAAAATGAACACCATCAGTTTTACGAACAACATTCCTATAATATCATAGAAGTCGCCCTACATTTTCAAGTCATCAAAACGTGAGTATCTCAAACAGACAAACCAATGATAATGTCCATATCCTATGGACAAGCACAAAATTAAACATAAAAAAACGAAGACACAGATGAAAATTAGAAGTACAGTGTTCTCACCTACGATACAAATCCTCAAGCCTCAAGCTCCTCTCTCCTGAAAGGTCAACCATCAACTCGCTCTGGGTGTTTCAAAGAACTGCTTAAGTTTGTCTCACACTTAGATGACAAGTTGGTTAACCCCCGGAACACCTTGACATTTCAGGCTGATACTAAAAGCAGGGCTGCACGTTGTGGTTTTCAAAATTGGGGTTTTGGTGTTGCTGTATATGTCTAGTTAACTTCTGCTGTGTTGTCACAATAGTTATTTGGAGGACTACAGGCTAATACAATCAATGAATATCAACCATTTATATTTTCAGAGCAGAAAAATGTTGTAATTACATTTCTATTCTATACTAGAGACCTAATTTGCATTCGCAGCCTACCTTAACACAGAGTAAATTAATTTTAAGCTGTACAGTTAGCCAGTGAGTGCACAATGTGAGTGTGGCCTGATGTCTTTGCTCTTGGAGACATGTGGAACCTAGTAACTTTAGTAGAGTAATAGTTGTTTTGTTGTCACCAGAAGGCCCCAGTGACAGAGCACTGAATATGGCTCTGATTCTAAGGCAGGAAATGCCTTCATTTCTTTTACTGTAATACCTTTCAGTGGTCAGAAGCGATTAAAAAGTATTTTGAAGTGAATAACGCTCCCATTTACACAGAGACATTTTTTAACTAGACTGTTATGACAAATGATCTGGAAAACTCCCTTTTGACAGGATGAAACCTTGAACAGAATGTGGGGGCATAAGGGGGCTGGGGGGGGGGGGTAGAATGCGTGGTGACTGCAGGGTAAATAATGAAATGACAAAAAAGATAATTTCACAGATGAGTGATAGCAACATAATGCACATGTTTTAAATCAGACTGCACAGAAGGGCAAGTCACATAAGTGAACCCAGCTACTTTCACTGACCATGATGGCCCTATGCCATGGTATGTACGTAGAACTACTCATTGACTATTTCATCAGGCACAATTTTTAAGTGTATTGATACACAAAAAGCATATGGACTGTCATCAAACAGAGGAAATAAAAAGGAAAAATAATAACAATTAAAATAATCTTGTCTCCATGGGTAGAATGAGCACCATGCAAGCAACTTTAGACAATGAAGAATACAACTACAATCAAGAATTCCAACAGCTTTCGCTATACCTTTCTATGTAACTGATTCATTTCTAACAGTCTTGACCCTCTAGCATAAGTATAAGGTAATCCATAAAAAATAGTTTGTTAAAAATGAATTTTGGGGGGCACTGTGGTGCAAACAGGCTTCTGAATCAGCAACACTGATCCACTGAACAGTCGCCACCACCACTTATCCCCTGCTCCCCCATTCATACAATACACTTCCCACATATATTTGCACAATTTTAATGCCTTTTTTTTTTACTTTATTTAATAACCACACCTCACACTTTGAACTGCTGCTAGCCCTACTTATACTTAAATTGTTGTATGTTATATGCTATATGTCATATGTTTTATTGTTAAAGTGTCACAGAGTTATATGTTATTTTTTTGGTAAATGTTACTTGTTATCTGTATGACATCTACTGTGTAGGAGATGTATGACTGATCTACTGCTGCTGTTGTGACTACTACTACTACCACCACTACAACAGCAACAACTACTTCTAAGACTACTACAAATACCACCAGAATGTACAGATTTTCCATTTTAGCAACCACCATTCATTATTATAAGCATAAAAAAATGAACACTGTCAGTTTTATGAACAAGATTCCTATGATATCATAGAAGTCTCCCTGAATCTTTAAGTCAAAGTCATCAAAAAATGAGTAGCACAAAAAAATAAACCGATGAAAATGTCCATATCGTATGGACAATCACAAAATAAGACACGGGTGAAAATTAGAAGAAGAACAGTGTTCTCACTTACGATACTAATCTTCAAAGCTTAAGCATCAATGACTTTGTGCTACCTTGACTGTCCATGAAGTTCCCATCAGCCCCTGAGTCAACAAGAACAGACACAGCATGATGGTGACTTCCTGTGATGGGAGTAGCAGGAACAAGGGTGTGGACCGTGGGAGATTAAGAAAGAGGAGTGACGCTCACCAGTCATCCCCCATTTATGGGTGGGTGCTGCCTTTTATAGGACACACGGCAATGTAACACAAGCCACAAGCGTGTCAAAGGTGGCAGGCGGCCTCTCACCGGTGGAGAGCTCATCTTTGATGCCTTTTGAAAGGCCAGGTTCTCGGACAGGAAAGGTTGGCTGGACAGGTTGGGAGGTGGCAGATGGGGAAGCCAGGCTTTACCTGAGTTAAGTGGAAGTGTTGCAATTGTGGAAATTGTTGATGGTCTCGATTTGGCCCTGGTCCCTACCCAGCAATGTTCCCTGTCGGTCCAGGATGGTCTTAAACTGATCCAGATCTGCGGAGTCCATCTTGGCCAGATTGTACTGTCCTGACCCAGGCAGGGACTCAGGCACGGATCAAGATCAGTCAATTTAAAGAAAGAAATTTAATGGAAAACAGTCCAGGATAACAGGCCAAAAAATAATCTAAATCCAAAAACACAGTCAAAGTTCGTAAACAGGCAGAAGTCAAAACCACAAAAACCTCCAAGGGTGTTTCACAAAGGTCCGGTTGGCAAAACATATGATAAGAACTAAGACAATGTGACAAGCTATACTTAAAAGGGACAGTGTAGCGAAGGGAGAGCGTAGTCACCCCACCCGGACTTGAACCCGGGTCTACAGGGCGCCAAACATGCACTCTGAGGCAGGAAAATGCTTCCATTATACAGTAGTGTGAAGGAAATCACTCACTAGTCATTAGTCCTCTCCCAGGAAGCTATAATACATTCAAGTTCTCCAGAATTTTCAGATCAGCTAATGTGTACAGTTAACACAATGTGAGAGTAAAGCATAAGCTGTATGGTGTTTTAAGCTCTGACTTTGGGAAGCACTGCACTTCATTTACACAGATTAATGTGAAATTTCAGCGATGCAACCTATAGATGTTATGACAGCAGTTTGCGCTTTAACTTCAGAAACTTAGCTATGGGAGCTGTAATGCTTGAGTCATTGTTCAAACTGGTATGACCAAATACTGGCAGGCAAAAAAGAAAAAAAAGCAAAGACAGTTCTTTAAAAAACAGACGAGATGGATGTGAGATGGAAATTAACTGTGAGGTGAATCATAGCATGCACTGAAGTTCAAGCTGCGTCTTTGAGACCCTCATGGTTTTTGTGGTTAGTTTCTGACAAATGAAAACATTTTCATAATATTTCTCATCTGCTAGCTCAAGATCTCAGGTTCAACCACATCCTATCAGTATTTAGGTTTACACGTCTCAGTCCTGTTGGCCAAAATAGTTTGCAAATACACTTTCAGATGAAAGACATACGATCCAGTCCATGCAATCTCACATCAGCTGTTACATTATATAAACCTGATGATATTTATATTCCACAATGTAAATACAAACTTTTTATCATGGACACTTTAAACTAGATGTTTTCCCAAACACCATCAACTAACTATGAACTCTGCAATGCATTCTATCTGTGGAAAAACAATAATAATAATAATAATTCATTTTATTTTTAACGCACTTTCTATTCCAAAGAATCTCAGAGTGCCTACAAGTCTTCATCGCAGTGGCCACAAAGGCTCCATTACAGCTGCAACCTTCATCAGCTGGGTCAGTTGTACAGGAAGTATTAGAATTTTTTTTTTTTTTTACAGTACACTGATTGCAACGGTACTATAAAATAAGAATTAGAATCCCTTTATTGAATCTTTTAAGGTTCTCTGATGAAAAAAAGTTTATGAACTATTGTGATTTGAAGGGGACCTGTATGAATGCAGATCAACAATATCCTCTCCTGGAAAAGAAAACAACACAGAGTGCATTTTCTTATAAATTCTTTATTTCTTACACACCTTACAAATAAAAACATTTGAACAAACTCAGGCAAGAGCAGGTCAGCGGACACCCATCATCAATCTCTTGCTAGCAGCAATTTTATTCATGAGACCAAATTATAACTGGCAAAGTAGTTCATACCAAGACAGGCATCAATCCTACCCACTCTCCAATGCCCTATTCATTTGATCAACCAGGAGTTAATCACCAAAGTTTGTGACGCCTACACAATAGTATATCACTCAAAGGGCATTTTGTCAGACGAATGTTAAAGGAGCAGTTGTTAAACTACACCTACAGTTGAAACTAGGATTCTGCCATGTCGAAACGGAGTGAATACAAAAAGGTCAGATCAGTCTACATTCTTCAGCTGCTCATACTGACAACACTGGAGGAGTGATTATTACTGTCTCAAGAGTACAGACACAAAAATGCTCACCGGCCAATCATTACTGACTTGATGACTAAACTGACCGGCTCAGAAAAAAATATCCTGACTCACCACGTCACACATCCTGACTCAGCATATCACACATCCTGACTCAGCATGTCACACATCCTGACTCAGCATATCACACATCCTGACTCAGCATGTCACACATCCTGACTCAGCATGTCACACATCCTGACTCAGCACGTCACACATCCTGACTCAGCACATCACACATCCTGACTCAGCATGTCACATATCCTGACTCAGCATATCACACATCCTGACTCAGCATGTCACATATCCTGACTCAGCATATAACACAACCTGACTCAGCATATTACACATCCTGACTCAGCATATCACACATCCTGACTCAGCATATCACACATCCTGACTCAGCATGTCACACATCCTGACTCAGCATATCACACATCCTGACTCAGCATGTCTCAAACCTGACTCAGCATGTCTCAAACCTGACTCTCCCGTTATCTTTGGCATCTGTCTACTCTGTCAGTTGTGGTGAGAAGGTGAAGTAGGATCATATCACTCACTATTACAGTAGCAAGCCCGATGTTCTATACATCAGAGCCCAAAAGTGCCTCACTTAAACAGAGAATCCTAATCCCTCATGTTTTCTCCACAGACCTGATTTCTTATAAATAAAAGAGAACTGAAACAGCACTACACACACTGTCCCTTCTAAGGCTACGGCAGCAAAAGGACGGAGATTATCTGTGATGCCACACACTCACTTACAAATAACACAAGACTTTACAACCTTTCCACTGGACGTGTAAAGCCAGCCCAGACACATAGATAAGACCAAATCATCAATGCAGATTTCTCATCAATATTATAGCTAAAGTGTCAATATTATGACACTAAAATATAAACTGGCAATATGTAAGCTTTTCAAGAAAAGTTATAAAAGTTTTCAGTGTTCTGTACTGTTATCACCCTAATCCACATGTCGGGGTGAGATGGGGGGCTTTTCTTGAATTAGCAATGTACACCTGTACACTAAACCTGGTGGTTTTTCCTCATGCTCTAAAACCAGGTGGTTCTTCCTTATGGTCTTAAAACCTGGTGGTTCTTCCTCGTGGTCTTAAAACCTGGTGGTTTTTCCTCATGGTCACGCTAAATACCATGAGAAACACTCAATGAACCACCCACTCTTGTAGTGTGATCCCGTCACTTGTTCCTAAAGCTCACGTGTTTCCAACACTTGGCTAAAGCTGCTTCTCTATTTCAGTATCTTTTTTGAAAGGACACTAAGTAGTGATTAAAATTCCCCCAAGTAAAATAAAGAAAAGCGAACAGAATATTTCTCACAAACACAACCACTGCGGTATATCTGGTTTGGAGCTTTGTTTAAAAGGTGTCTAAAAGGTTAAAAGGTATATAGAATGAAAATATAAAATAACAAAACGTTAAAATATATACATTCAACATGTCTAACTGATCTCCCAGGCTCAAAAAGTTATATTGCATACATAAATAAGATTGTGATGTCATTTACACCTGTCTAAATAAGGTGAACAGGTGTGTGTGACAGTAAGTATTGCAAAGTTATGCTATCTTTACGCATTACAATATTAACACTACACAGGACAGGGGGCACTGAGCCTACAGGGAGTCGAAAAACAGAATATACAGATGCTTTGTGTACGAGACCAAAAGAATAAAAGAAGGTGCAAAATATGGAGGAGTACTGTGACCTCGTCCAAAACTCAAGCACAATCCCTAGCCAGAAGTTCAAAAAGCAAAATAAAAATTGTGATTCAAATTTAAAAGAAATGTTCAATATCAACATGTTTTTGTCAAACTGTGCCCCAAACGGCCTTAAAACACGTAATATAAAGACTCAAGCCCTGTCAGTGAGTTGCAACTGTACAGACTCAGTTTCTGCCTGTACCTCATGCGCAGTTTCTCTGTAGCCAAACCAAATGCCTTGGCTAGCGGTATTGTGCTCAGTGGCCATGGGGGTGGCCCCCAGTGGCTGATGGGGGCTGTAGTTTTTCTGACTTCCTGTCCTTGACTTCTGTGTCAGAGGCGGAGTCAGAATCCTGAGCCTGCTGCTGCTTCAGCCACATGTCTGCATACAGTCCGCCCTTGGCCAGCAGCTCCTCATGCCTACCATGCAAAATGACACGGGAGAAACACACAACAGGTTGGAAGTTTGACTCCACATGTGAATCAATGACACTCACAGTTTTGCATAAGGAAGCCTTTTTACCTTCCTCGCTCAGCGATTTGTCCATCACTCAGAACTAAAATCTGGTCAGCTCCAATGATGGTGGACAACCTATAACACAACAACAACATTGTATGAAAACTGATGATTACATTCCTTCAATTTTAAACTCTGACATGGACAGTTGAAGTCGTGTGACATATTCTGTTTCACAGATTCATAAAAATAAATAATATAATAATGGAATACTGGCTTACCTGTGTGCCACCACAACAGTGGTCCTGTTTGCACACACTTTGGCCAGCGAGGCCTGAATATTACGCTCCGTTTGTGTGTCCAGGGCAGACGTGGCCTGTGCACAGAGAATAGGTGTACATTTATTTTCGGTTCATTGACATCCTAAATAAACTACAATTCCCATGATGCACATAGACCTGGTGCTCCAAAGCAGGATGAGGGTTACCTCATCCAATAGAATGATCTGGGGATCTTTGAGGATGGTTCGGGCAATGGCCACTCTCTGCTTCTCCCCACCACTGAGCTTCAGTCCCCTCTCTCCCACTGGCGTGTCATATGCTGTGGGGAGACAGCGATAGCCAGGCGAAATAAATAACAAGGCACAACACTACACAGAGGTCATGCTGCCTCGGCCATAAATATGCAAACAGTCAATTTCAACAGCCGAGAGAACATACTACAACTGTCACACAGATAATTCCCATAGTTCATAAATGTCAAAGAAAGTATCTGTGCACCTTAAAATCACACAACGCCGGATGTAACTTGTAAAAAAAAAAGGGACAACAAACTGAAGACATGTCCACATTTAAGTAATGTTCTTTCCCACCTTCAGGGAAGGACTGGATCTTCTCATGAATGTCGGCAGCGATGGCTGCTTCCTCCACCTCACGATCGCTGGCAGAAATGCGCCCGTAGCGGATGTTGTCTCGGATGTTGTCATTGAACAAGACTGTGTCCTGAGGCACCACTCCAATATGGGAACGCAGCGAAGTCTGCTTCACCTGCACCATGGAAACAAACAGACACACACACACACACAATTCAAAAATCACAAATCAGTTGAATCAATTCCTGATTTCCAAAATAAAATGACCGTTCCATCTTGAAACCTCCCAGCTCTCACCTTGGAGACATCTTGACCATCGATCCGGATGCAGCCCCCGTTGACGTCATAGAAACGGAAGAGCAGCCGCATGATAGTACTCTTGCCAGAGCCGGATTTACCAACCTATTGTCCCGGCAGACAGAAGGGGTCAGAGAGGTCATAGAGGTCAATTTTGTAAAGTGAGTGAGGGAGAGAGTGAGTGAGTGGTAAATGGAAATCAGCTGTGTCTGTCAGGTAAAGTCTTCTACTCTACTAGGTCTTATTTTTATTTAGTATTATAGTTTGTTTCAATTTTTTTTTTTAACTATGTTTTTACTATGTACTGGCTCTGTGGCACTCTGAGATTATTTCGAATGAAAAGTGTGCTACAAATAAAATGCATTATTACTATTCTCCAGAGACTCACCAGAGCGACAGTCTTGCCTGGCAGCACAGTGAAAGAGACGTCCTTCAGGATCTCCTTTCTGTTGAGGTTAAAATGTTAAGCAGGATACAGTGAAAGAGTGACACCCAGAGGAGAAGCCATAACATTCTCAAAGCCTAACACATCCACATAGCTGAAGTATACATTCTCAAAGCTTTACCCATCCACATAGCTGAAGTATACATTCTCAAAGCCTAACACATCCACATAGCTGAAGTATACATTCTCAAAGCTTTACCCATCCACATAGCTGAAGTATACATTCTCAAAGCCTAACACATCCACATAGCTGAAGTATACATTCTCAAAGCTTTACCCATCCACATAGCTGAAGTATACATTCTCAAAGCTTTACCCATCCACATAGCTGAAGTATACATTCTCAAAGCTTTACCCATCCACATAGCTGAAGTATACATTGTCAAAGTCTTACCCCTCCACATAGCTGAAGAATACGTTCTCAAACTCCACCTTCCCCAACTTGAACAAGAGATTTCCTGCATTTACATCATCCGTCACCTACGAATTTGAAGAAACAGATGAAACACTCCATTCAAGAACAAATAGTTTTGAAGTTTTGTCAATGTTGCAAGCAATTATACAAGACATACCTCCTGTTCCTCAGTGAAGAGTTTGAACATGCTCTCCATGTCAATAAAGGAGTTTTGGATCATTCTACGAGAGATGAAAGATAATATTTACTTTGGCATGTCTGAGATAGACTACGTCTACAGTGTTCGTTGGAAAGGCAACTCACCTGTAGTAGGTTCCAAACCAGTTGAGGGGTGTGTACAGCTGGATGATGTAGGTCCCGAAGAGGACATAATCTCCAACCTGAGGAAAGACAAAAAAGATGGCTACAGATGAACACAGATACATAGTAAATCAACCCTAAACCACACACAGACACAGGCACAAACACACACACAGGCACAAACACACACACACACAGGCACAAACACACACACAGGCACAAACACACACACACACAGGCACAAACCTACACACAGGCACAACCGCGCGCACACACACACACACACACACACACAGGCACAAACATACATACACACACAGGCACAAACACACACACACACACACACACACAGGCACAAACACACACACACACACACACACACACACACACAGGCACAAACACAAACACACACACACACACACACACAAACACACACACAAACTCTCGGTGTATACAAATCTTCCTTTGTCATTATAATCATATAAAATCTGTGTCTCCCAATCCCTCTCTCGTACCTGAAACTTGCCCTCGGAGACAAAGTAGGCACAGAGCAGGGACCCTGCCAGCAGCCCGGAGCCGATGATGAGGTTCTGAGTCTGGTTCAGGAACGCCAGCGAGGCGTTGGTCTTCCATTCAGACACCTGAGGGAACAGTTCAGGGTTCAGGAGACAGAAATGTGCCAATACACTCTTCTTCAGCAGCAAAAACCTTTGTTCACAGAGGACAAACTACTCTACATTTATGGCTGATTCAAATTTCCTTATTCATGATAAGAGGTTGAGGGCTAGCCTTGCCTAGACAACATCTCTGGAAATCAGACTTACAGTTACAAGACAGGGGACTCCACTAACCTCCACTGTGTGCAATGTTATTTAAAACAGGAGTGTTTCTATACATTTCTGCCTTTACACAGATCAGAAACAAAATGCATGAAAGCTGGTGATTACCTGATACTTAAGTATTGCATCCTCAAACCGATTCACCTCATAGCTCTCTGCATTGTAGTATTTCACCTGCGCACGACAAGCAAAGCCAAAATCAGATACAACTTTCTGACACAGTACTATGACCACCGCAACAACTACTTAGGCCCAAATCCCACTTACAATGAAAGCTGTATATTTAATGCTAATTAACAGTGTTGGCGTCACATGGAAATGGGAGCCAATGTCGTTGATATGGCAAAGTCAGACTGTTAGTCTTGCGTTAACCTGGTGACCTAATAAGACAACCATGGTGACCTTGTCCTACGCTACACCCAAACTATGGAACTCATTTCCCCCTCATATCTGCACACTGGACTCCATTACCCAATTAAAAACTCATCTTTTTAAACTGGCACACTCTCTATAATAGCATCAGCTACCTTTACTTTTATTGTAGTGTATTTTACATCATATTGTACCTTATTGTATGTTTCTATTGATGACTATTGCATGTTTTTAATTGCTCTTGTGATGTAAAGTGACCTTGACCTTGGCTAGGATAGCTAGGTTAACTGAAATGGGACCTTAACTATGACTGTGCCATGAATTACTGCTCTATTTTAGTTCAACTTTTTGCTGGCAGTGCTGACTGTCTCTCGTCTCACTATTCCGTAATGTGCCGTTTCATGTGGGAAGAAAGACACACGGAACTTTGCTGTGATTGACGGCTAAGTGAGAATGGCAATTTGTTATCGATTACGGATCGTTTCCAATCTGACATTGCTGTGGATTTCGTTGGTGAAACAGACTTAAGACTGTGACAATGTCATACTCAAAGACTCCTCAAACCCTAAAGGAACAACAGCAATGGTGATACACTTCATCCGCATAACTTCAGCAGAGGTCCAGAAAGCTCTTCATACCGTCTCAAAGTTCAGCAGCGAGTCCACTGCCTTTGACTTGGCGTTGTTGTCCTGAGTGTTCATGTCTCGCCGGTACTTGGTCCTCCATTCTGTGATGATGATGGTGAGAGCTGTGGGGGACAGATTTACAGATTATATGGATTGTCCCATAGCATGCTGATGTGTATAGCTTAGAGAGAATGACGCAAAAATAAAAATGCCATTTCCCAAGGGAAAGTACTACTTCTTATCAGAGTGGTGGCATAAGACTTATGAGATGTATGTACATGGTGTTGGGTAGGGTGTCCCTTTTTGCTCATGCAAAAGGCTGAAATTTGTCTTTAGTTTTCCCATTTCTACAGTGGGAATGCTCTCATTACAAGGTTCTGACTACGGATAATTTAAAGGAGTCTGAATAAGGTACGTACAATGAAAAAGTATGCATCATGTTTCACAAACTACAGGTTCCCCACTTGTAGAAAATGCTCTGAAACCAGCACTGGACTTGAGATATTAAGGGTCGTCAGGGATACTCACTGAGGTAGAGGAACATGCAGATGAAGACGATGAGGCCGAACCAGGCGTTGAAGTAGGATATGAAGTACATGATGGCGATGACAATGTCAGCAATGGTGGGGAAGATGCTGAAGACTATGTAGCTGTTGAGGAGAAAAAATATATAAAATATAAAAATTAGTGGTGCACAGAATCAAGACGAATAAAAGCAGTCACAAGAAAAAAAGTAAGAATGGCTCAGCTCAGTAGACAGGTCAAAGTTCAGCTGCAGGTGTCAGATCTGTCATGTCTACTCCTATCTTATCAAGTTGAAAGTAAATAAAGCTGAGACTATACAAAGCAAAAGTAGGTTCACATTTTATCTGTGTGTGCGCTCCCTGAGAATAAAACCCATGACATTGGTATGGACAGCACCAGCTGAGTTACAGGAGCACCATCCACCTCAAATCACTAGACCTTATTACCTAGTGCCTTTTTATCAATTTAACAATTTCAATCAACTTTAAACGACAACAGGCAGAATACACTGCAGAAAAGATATAGCGGTTGATTGGTAATCACCAAACAAACTGCTGTTGAATGAGTGAATAACACCTCATCCTGATGCACTCCAGTGGAGAGAGGGTGACGAGTGGAACAGGGGACAAGACTGGGGCTGGTGTGAGTGTACGGGGGCTGGTGTGTGTGTGTGTACAGGGGCTGGTGTCTGTGTGTGTGTGTGTGTGTGTGTGTGTGTACAGGGGCTGGTGTGTACAGGGGGCTGGTGTGTGTGTGTGTGTGTGTGTGTGTGTGTATGAGGGCTGGTGTGTGTGTACCTCAGCAGGCTGTTGATGGAGGAGGTCCCACGGTCGATGCTGCGCAGCACGTCGCCGGTGCGGCGGCCCAGGTGCCAGCGCAGCGAGAGCGAGTGCAGGTGGGCGAACAGAGTCACCTGCACCTGCCGGTTGGTGTACTGCTGCACCTTGATCCACAGGAAGGAGCGCATGTTGCTCACAAATCCAGATGCCCCTGAGGGGGAAGGAGAGAGAGAGAGAGAGAGAGAGAGAGAGAGAGAGAGAGAGAGAGAGAGAGAGAGGGTAGGAAGAGGAGTGGTGAAAGCTCAGCCAAATCAAAATAAATAATTTACATAAACAAATCACTGCTAGTCAATACCAAATATCACTGCAAAAAGAGATGTGCTTACCTGCTCCTCCACCCTGCAAGAATTTCAGAAAGACATACACACACACTGTGGTGGCCAGTGCTTTCCAGCTGCTCTGATTGGTCAAATCATTCACTGGGAGAGAGAGAAAGAGCAACTTACTTACTTCCACTCTATACAAACCAGAATTACATGTAGCAGTGAAGACAATTGATGTATAGTCGATCACATAGGACGATTACAAACAGTTCATTCCAAGACTTCCTTATTCTTATGCATTTGCACTAGATAGGTACATTGGACTAACGAATGCCAAATACCTTTAAACTTCGACACAAACACCCCTGAAGTGCACAAGTCCTTAAGGTTGCATTCACTTATGTCCTGTAAACACAGAAGCCACCTAAAGACAAGTGTACACTGGCTGCCCGATTCTCACCTATGTTTTTGTAGTAGATGGGCACGAAGACGTTTATAACGCGCTCGACGGCCAGCAGGCCCAGGCAGAGCAGCACAAGCACCTGCAGGAGCACGCTGCCCCGTGGCCACATGTAGGGCACCAGCAGACGCACCTTCTTCCAGAAGTCTGCCCACGTGGACTGGCCCTCTGCCTGGTTGCCCAGCAGAGACTGTGGGGACGTCGGTTAGGAATGCAAGTGAGGGTTTTACATACATTATATATACATTCACCAATGTATTCATCTGGGTAGATCTTGCTCTAAATGTTAGAATACTAAGGGATGTATTGGATAGGGGCAATAAATGCCAGATGACAGACGGAACTCAAATAGACAAAACTAACCTGCCATGCTACCATCATTACAAAGGAAAGAGTGAAAGAACAGAATAGTGTATGCAGCCACACATGAACACATATGGGTCAGGCATCCATACCTGTCCTTGCTCAACATCCCTCTCGTCCTCGTTGATGAGGAGCATGTATGGTCTCTTTGGCAACCCTGGTGCCTTGAGGCCCAGGAAGAAGAGAGCTCCGGTTCCAGTGTAACGAATCAGCCAAAATGCAAACTCCGCCTGTGTGCACACACACACACAAACACACACACACACACACACAGACAAATCTTTTATTAATTCTGCTGATAATAGATCACACCCATACGCCACTAAAATTCCGTTGTATGCAAATACAATGACAATAAAGGCTTTTCAATTCTATTCTATTCTAGGCTGTACACACCATACAGTCAACTCCACACACACACACACTTTTGATAATTCTTTCATATCACATATATCTATTCAATATGTATTTAATATAACACTTATGACACACATAGCTCATTACTTTCTCCTTCAACAGCAACAGGTTATTAAGCAAATATTAGTTAATAACATTTAGTTATATTCAAAGACATTACGCAACCACTCCAATTTTACTATCCCATACCACAAAGCATTCATCATAAGTAATGCATTCAACCTAGATATGTCTAAGGAGGAGTATTTAAGATGATTTAAATGTACAGGTTTACAATTTATTTTCAACAAAACTAAGTGTGACTTCTAAATTCGTATTCACTATATTGAGGTTTTTCACAAGGCTGCGCTGTGCTCCATGCTGTGTCATTCTCACACGCAACAGCAATGGGTGGGGCTTGGACCTCTGACGTCTGATTGGCAGCAATAACACAGAAAAGGGAAGTGAAAAAACAGTGACTCGGCAAAAAAATGAAGCAAACCCGTACTGCTGAGCTTCCATGACTTGGTATAATTTCTGCTGGTTAGTTTGCTGCGCTGCTCTACGATAATGGCCACAGTAAGCACACAAATAAGACTGACACCATTCTTTCAGGTATCAAACGCTCTGTGAAGTGACTGGTAAAGCATGTTTCACCAACCTAGAAGGCAGCTCTAATATATTCTTCTGTTTGTTCAAATGTCAGAACCATTAGTCTTAAGATAAGAACTGGTGTTGGTCTAGGCTATTCATTAACAGCAGTGTAATTGCTGGCTCTGAATGTCAACATCATAATTCCTGTTACACCGTAAAACACTGTGCACCAAGCAATCTCTCATACATGCTCATAGATCCATGGCTTAAATGCATACACCGATTCTAGACACTGAGAGCTTTTAATTGAGTTGTGACTCTTTTCACACTTGCAGTCATCCTCCAACAAATACACACACACACCCACAACTACAGATACAAGGCTACAATATTAATTCATGATTTGGGTAAATTAATGTCAGAGTAGGGAATAGGCTAATGAACGAGTAAGGATGTGTAATGAGGGACTTACCTTTTCATGTGAAGCTGTCAGAAAGCCCTTAGTTTGGCTTCATTCATTTAGCACTTAGCACTGATGTGACAAGGCTTCAGGTATGAAACCAATTTACACCAAATTTTTCAATCAATCAACTTCTATTCACAAATAATTTGCTAAGACAACGTAAGCGCCTCACTGTCTTTCCAACACACAATCCCTCTGTCCCTTTCTTTGCTCTGCTCCAATTTCCTTCACTGTAGTGATGGGAATTTCGATTCACTTAGAAGATTCATAGTCCTTTGAGTGAATCACTAAAAAGATCCGAATCTTTTGAGTCCTTTGAATCTGAATCAGTCGAAATTTTGTCGCTGAATGAGCCCAGCAGCCCACTCCCTAGTGCCTTATGCGCACGCTCACAGCAAACCACTGTAATGCAGTTTTGAGGATATCCAGGGGAAATATGCAAGCACACACACACACACACACACACACACACACACACAGTAAGCCTAGATACATTGAACAAATTGTAACATGATAGGCTTGGCTGGTAAGGCAGCTTATCAGAATTAAATAGCCTATGAAATTTCGTAAATTGTGAATAGATACTTATTTTGTATTTTTACTTAATTTAATTGTCATGTTTACAATAAACATATTTCAAGAAAATTGGTTCAGACGAGTTACAGTCGATTTTGACTGAAATAAGTCATCAAATGATTTAAGTCAGCTTATCTACCTTACCTTACACGTTAAACACGGCCTGAAAGTAGCATTAATGCTGTTACAAACGTAGAAAATGAATCTGACGACGGGCCTGCTTGCTGTATCAATCAATTGAGGTTGGGTGAAAGACTTACTCAAACGATGAAAACGATGAAAAAGGTGAAATGGGTCGGACTCGTAGGCTATCCGGTTGGGTGAAAGACTAACTCAAAGGATTCAGGTGAAATGGGTCGGACTCGTATCCGGCTGGGTGAAAGACTAACTCAAAAGACTCAGGGGAAATGGGTCGGACTCGTATCCTGTTGAGTGAAAGACTAACTCAAATGACTCAGGTGAAATGGGTCGGACTCGTATCCGGTTGAGTGAAAGACTAACTCAAAGGACTCATATTGAATGGGTCGGACATATTTTAATATTAAAAAGGATGCAAACATCGGAGATGTCGCCAACGTGCCTATCAGTCTCAGATAGAAGTCACGTTGGCGACATCTCCGATGTTTGCATCCTTTTTAATTTCACCTGAGTCCTTTGAGTTAGTCTTTCACCCAGCCGGATACGAGTCTGACCCATTTCACCCGAATCTTTTGAGTTAGTCTTTCACTCAACCGGATACGAGTCCGACCCATTTCCCCTGAGTCTTTTGAGTTAGTCTTTCACCCAGCCGGATACGAGTCTGACCCATTTCACCCGAATCTTTTGAGTTAGTCTTTCACTCAACCGGATGCGAATCCGACCCATGAATTCGCTCAGTCTATGGATCTGGATCTGTGTACAGCTCTGTCTACAGGAAGTTCTTATTCAACCACGCAGCTGGCAGCTCCGGGTCCGTATATCAATATGCTTAATCTAAGTTACTATGCAGATGAAAAACGGATGTGTTAATGTTGTTATAGACCTACAGTTTGATGACATTCGTGCATTGTTTTAATAATGTCGTCCGTAGCAGCGAGAACCGAAAGATTCGGGTTAATTGAGACCACGGACTCGTGACTCATGGGTGAATGTAAGGATTCGGATCTTTGAATCCGATTGACTCAGATTCAACCACCACTACTTCACTGATGACTTTACAAAAACACATACAGGGACAGGACCGCTCCAGTTGCTCCTCTCTTTCTCATTTAGCCTACTGATGAAGGCTTAAGAATAATGCATAGACAATTGCAATAGGCCTACGTTTCGTGATGTGGTAACTTTCATACAGTCTCTATCAACCTTATCCACACTTTCTCTTTATCTCGCTCTCTCTCTCTCTCAGTCAGTCAGTCAGAAAGAGAGAGAGAGAGAGAGAGAGAGACACACACACACACACTCACTCACTCACTCACTCACTCACTCACTGACCTGGTGTTTCTCTCCATCCAACCCCCACCACCAGTAGGGACTGGTCCAGGAGATGAAGGCCAGGTTCTCTGAGGCAAACGCCACTGCCCAGTACATGAGCAGCACCGTGCTGTGGCCTCTGGTCCGGTCTCTTACCAGCACCCTCCTCCTCTCCAGCCTCAGCAAGGCTATGGCCCAGGCCCAGCCCAGCATCGACAGGCAGCCATAGAGCACCACGTACCCAGCGACCTCCTCCGCTCCCTGGGCCACTTGGTACACCATCCCCCCCAAAGCCTGGAGGAGCAGCAGCACTGACAGTGCGAGCTGAGCCCCATAGAGACGCGAGCGGGGAACAAACTTGGGCTCCATGTCCGTGCCATAGCGCTGGTAGCAGACGCAGTGGAAGGTGCCGAAGAAGAAAGAGAGGGTGAGGAGGACCGAGGGGACGAGGGTGAAGTAGAAGCAGGGCGAGAGGCCTCCCTCCACCCATGTCTGCGCAATGGAGGCTTCCGCACCACAAAAGGTCTTCATTACCACCATGGTGAAAATAAGGGTTCAGAGTGAAGGAAGGTAAGGGGGAGAGAAGTGGGTTCACAAACCTGTTGCAAGACAAAAAATAAAGTCTAGAATTACTCAAACTGCTGTTGAAAAGGAAGAATGTAATAGCCTAATGGTGAACATAAACACAATCAAACCCAACGGAGAAGATGAGGTGATTACGAAAAACTCACTCACCATAAGTACAACATAGAGTGAACACTAATTATATAGCCTATATGTTGCAGTGTGTGCGTTTACTTATGTGCTGCCTCTGTGAAGCACTTTGTAAAAAGGCAGAAGACCTTTCCATTCACATATGAGGGGATATTTATAGGGCCACGGTTTGACCAGACTGTATGCAACTGTCAACACGGTATTTAGTACTAGGACGCTGGCTAGGTTGTTAGCAAACATTACTGAATTAACTAACAAATTAACTATTACTATTAAGTAACGTTAACGTCAAAGCGTAGAGTAGCAACTTTACTACAAATCATGTTTCAGCAGCAGCTGTGGCTAACTGTGTAGCCTATGTAACGTTAACAACACTATCTAAGTGTGTAGTGTTCGCTAGCTACGTACTCTTATTTGAGGCTAACGTAATACCAATGGCACTGGATAATCGATCCAACCCAGAGAGAAACAGCTGAACTCTAACAACACCGGTGAAATGTAAATGTTAGCCACTGAGCTAATATTACGCCACCAATTACTCACCTTCCAGAGGCACTAGCTGAAGGACGATGTTACTACTAGGTGCACTCCAAGCAGAGCTGTTGTTTCATATAAATAATTGTAAGTAACGTTAACGGCACTGCACTGGTGGTCATCTCGAGGCCATTAGAAAATGTTTCGTCTGCCCTTGTACGATTTGTGTGGCTGCAAGAAAGCATGGAGGCATGAATCGGCAAGACTTCCTTACACAACAAAGGGTTGAGGTCCTAGCGCCGGACGTTTCATAACTTCGAATGCTACTCAAAGTCACACTGTAGCCTAGAATTCATAGACGAGAAGAAACGTTTTTTATTTGCTTGACTTCATGAAAAGGGTAACTACAACAAAGACCTGAGCTACAGATTTGGTTTAAAGGTGCAGGAAACCTTAAACCTGGCAAAGATAGAAATCCTGCTTGTTGACATGATGTAGCTCTGAATGCATGACAGATATACAGTATCTGAGTGCATGTTATAAAATTTCATTCCCTTTAAACCCGTTTTTCCATTTTCCTTTACATTGTCAACAATGCATAAAAACTCAAACAATGTATTAGTATGCAAAGCAGAAACATAGTTGACTATTATTCTTTAGATGTAGGCCTGGTCTAGAAGCAGTTTTTATTTTTACAACAACAAAAATCAACTTTATGAGACAATGATTATAGAAGGATAAGATAAGGGCATAAACTCTTCAGACACCCTTCAATGTTTGCTTGATGATAGTAGGCTACAGATGGTGATTTTTTTTTTTTTTTACAGCAGCTGGGACCCTGAGTGAATTTTTTAAGAAAACTCATGCACCATGCACTCCATACACGTATGTTTGTAAGGATATTCATTATTTCTGAATGAAAGAAGCACCGTCTCAATATCAAACATATTAGATTTGTATCCATTTGCAGATTAATTCAAATCAATACATTTGTAGAGACATTTACATGAGAACAAACATGCCAAGGAGAAAATGAATTGCATTAAATGCACACATGCAGTTTTGTTTTCAGTTCAATACAATACATGAACAATGATTTTGTTGAATTAACCTACATGCAGTTTCTTAGCATCACAAAATGTACTATTTTAAGTCTATTGCAAAGCAAGTCTGTAAAACGTAATGGCGAACAGATCGTCATCATCATGCAACATATTTTCATAGTAAAATATTTAATTTCATTTTCTGAAATAGTTACATCTCAATAAGTGGCAAGTGTCTGACATACAAATTTCTTCATAATTGTGCAAGAATTGTCCTGCCAATCTCCTGTGTGGGAAATGCAGCCGCAGTTCTCCCCTGAAGGATCCTCTTGTTTCCAGTTATCTGGCTCATCTTTTCCACTGAAGTGTGATCTATTAAACCAGAAACTTTCAAAAGACAGTGCTCATTAATGAGTGTTTTTTTCATGGGTGAGAGATATGCTTGAACAGTATGTGTGGGAGAGGGAAGAGAGTCAAACACTTTAAATTAATCCAGTTACTGAATCTGATAGATTCAAACTAACAGATCATATTGGATGATCTCTGGCCATGAACCATTAAAATGAAACATCTCACAAGGAACCATACAGGAAACTGTGTCAAGGCAAGACAGAAACTAATACAAAAATATCTGCAGTAGTGTTACAATGGGTGTGATTATGATCTATGACTATAATGTATCTATGTGTGTTATGAATGCAATTGCCTTAGGCGTGTCTTACACCGCTTTGGTGTCGTTAAGAGATCTGCTGTCCACCCAACGCCACTGTCCCTCCACTGCCAGATCATTCAGTCCAATCCAGTGGGACACTTGGTTTGTTTTTGCAACCAGAAAGTCCTGATGGAACAACAAACAGTTTTTACTAAGGAAAAGGAAATTACTTTGGTACCCGTAATCATATAGAATCATATAAGTATTTGTGTGTTTTTCTTTATCTTCATTTGAAATGCTTTTCATCTTTTAAGGGAAAAGGGGGAAGCATTATTATTTTGCTGTAGAGGTTCTGACTAAAATCTTTCTTATACTATCAGTTTACTTTGTTATAGTTATAGGCTTGTAGTAGTTTCGACAACACGATCATTCATATACATATATGCATGAAAATAAACATATATTACCACCTCCATACCCTGTTTACCTGCTCTTGTTTATCATTCACAATGGCTAGGTGACCCCCTAAGGTGATGCAACCGTCTCGACTCTGTTCCCAGTTTTTCTTGGAAGAGGAGAACAGGTAGCACTGTCCTCTGTGATGGATCCAGCGCTCAGGACAAACTCTACAACCACATTTAGCTTGCAGGAAAATAAAGCATTGTCACTTAGTACCCATTGTGCTTTTTGTCACTTTGCTTGATAGTATGCCATGGCTCACCTCTTCTGTATCCAACTGATTAAATTACCCGATAACCCATTCTCAACTACAGTTACAAATATGACGAGTTTTGTGATGAGCAGAAATCGACTAAAATAACGTCCAAAAAAACAGATTTTAAATGAAATACACATTCAGTCCAACACAATAACTCTTCAGCTGTGACTTGCGGTGTCTCCAAACTCACTTGAGTCATTGAGAGTTGCCAACAAATCCATGTGCTGTGCATCTAGAAGGCCAAACCTGAGAACTGATGTGGAAGATGTATGATTTGAGTCTTACAACTGATATTGTACTTCTTAAGAGACTTCCAAGGTACACTGAACTCCTTATGGAATAGAATGAGTATCCATTCCTTTTCTTATCACAAACCAAAGTCAAGTCATATCACAACAATTTCAGACTGATTGAAAACATACATTTTGCAGTGTGGGGAGACTCACCAGTGTCATTCAAATCAGCTGACAGATTCTCACAACGAGCGTCTAGCAAGGCATACTTCTTTTGTTCATCACTTCTTTTGTTTGTATCTATTTATGGACACATGTATCAGCATTTTAGTCTTATATCAGATACTTTACAAGTAAAAATGTAAAAGTTGGAGTACAGTTACACAGTATAACAATATTATAACAGTGTTTTAAAGCTAAATATAGTGCCATGTTTTCTAGTGATACAAAGGAAAAGATGTTAAAGTCCTTCTGCTTTTGGTTTGGGACTTCCCACTGTGGCCAATTCTCTCACTATCATATGCAAGTACTCATACCCAACAACCTCACCTAGCTAATATAACAACTGCCCAACCACAGATCGTGAGCAGCAGGATACAACCACAGTGCATAACTGGCTGGTGACAACTTGCGACGTTCGTGATGCGACGGTCGTGATGCGACCGCACATGAACTGCACACTCCTGCCCCATATTTGCATCCACTAGCGCACCCAAACAGACATGGTTTGCACACACACGCACACACAAACACTCATACCACTGATTACAATAGGATCCAACTCATGCCGCTAATTGCCTCGACTGGCAGAGGGGACACGAAAAATGGTCTGGGCCAGACCACCTGGAAAAAGTGGTTGGTTTTACAAACCTTTCAGACATTATTTTATTACATAGTTATCTCTATGATTAATGATTATGAAGAAATGCTATATTCGTGTCTCGGGGTCTGTCTTGTCATTGTGTATTGTTTAGTGTTTGTGTAAAAATGGTGCTGGCCGCCAGGTGTATATATGTTCATTGTTCTGTCTTGTTCAGTTAGTCAAGTCTTGTATTGTCAGGTAGGTGTTCCCTTTTTGACTGCTGAGTTTTGACCTATACTATCTTTAGAGGCTAAGCAGGTATTTTTAATACTGCAGTATTTTTGTCATCTACCCCATTTAGAGGCTGAACAGTTGAGACTGTTGCTATTTGTCCTCAGTAGATTTGTGATGCTAAGCATTTCTCCTTGGTATTTATTTATATTTGAACCCTCACTCTGTCTCTGAGCTTTCGGGCCAAACCCACACATTTCGACGGCAACCGAGGCTCGGTCCGTCACACAGCTGTAGCCCAGAGTATTTGAACTATAACTGACTTTTGTCAGAAACATTTGTGTCAGGAAACCACTGAATATACAACAACTATAACATAAAGAAGGCTCAAATATAGGTACAGTGCCACTTTAAAGTATGTGAACCCCTTGACCACTTAGGAGTTTTCTGTTGTTTTACCATGATTTTTCATTTTTTTCATCACCAATTTTCCATAGAAGGAATGTCAGGTTTATGTTTATCATTTGCATGTACTTTTTTTAGAGGGAATTGTTTGAGTAGCCAAAAGACTACATGAAACATGGAATTAGTCCATTTCAAAAGTAAGTGAACCCCCAGCTGAATTGGTAAAGTCAAGCAGGTAACAGATTCAGTGAAACTTATTTGGGTGCTTAATTAGTCAATTAAGCAAACCGATCATCTGAGACATCCTTAGGGAAAGGTTTGGGCAACACAGATTAAAAGAGGGAGGAAACCAACCAAACTACTGTAGTGCCAAGGTGTACCCACACAGATCAACAATGTCGAAAGGAAACGAGATATCCGAGAACATCAGGAAGAAGGTTCTGACAGCCCATCAGTCTTGGGAAAGCTATAAGACCATCTCCAAAAGATTCCAGCTCCATCCATCCATCCAAGACAAATAATTTAGAAATGGAGGGCATTCAACATGACCGCATCTCTGCCTAGGTCCGAAACTCTTTAGAGGTGATGTGTGGGTTGACTTTTACCTGATTTATTCTTCTTCTGGTGCTTCTCGGTGATGGTCTTGATGGGCGTCCACTTCTAGGCAGAGATGCGGTCATGTTGAATGCCCTCCATTTCAAAATCATTTGTCTTGGATGGATGGATGGAGCTGGAATCTTTTGGAGATGGTCTTATAGCTTTCCTAAGACTAATTATTCACCCAAATAAGTTTCACTGAATCTGTTACCTGCTTGACTTTATCAATTCAGCTGGGGGTTCACTTACTTTTGAAATGGACTAATTCCATGTTTCATGTAGTTTTTCAGCTTATCAAACAATTTCCTCTAAACAAGTACATGCAAATGATAAACATAAACCTGACATTTCATCTATGGAAAATTGGTGATAAAAAAATGAAAAATCATGGTAAAACAACAGAAAACGCTTAAGTGCTCAAGGGGTTCACATACTTTCAAGTGGCACTGTATATTATAGACTCACATAGATATGTCATGGTTCCAAGAGCTGCCAGACTGAAAAGCAGAGCCAGTCCAACTATCAGTAGTGGAATCAGGGCCTTTGTGGATACGGTGGTCTGAGAGGCTGGACCTGAAAATAAAATTGTGGTCAATATCTTCACTAGGGTATACTCTTAGAAACAAATGGCATATGGAACCTAGATCTGCCTCAAACTAAATCAATTCTACCTTAATATGCCTACTGTTTAGAACTGTAAAACTAAGTAATCCGGAAGGATACCAGGAATGGGACCAATTTCTGAGGTGTAATGGTAAACACTTCAACAGCTTTACTGTGAGAAAAGCCAAATAACCTTTTTTTAACTGAGTGAATGTAAATCTCAGAATAAGCTTATGTTATAAATTATATGAGTTTTTTTATATGTCCATTTTACTTCAGCGCAATTCAAGTAACATTATGTAACAATTTCACCTTAAAATAACAGCTTCAAATTAATTTTGGTGGTACACAAACGTTGTTTTATTTTAATGTAAAATTGTTACATAATGATACTTTAAGGCTGCAGTGAGTTTGTGAAACTAAGAAAAAAACTGAACACCTCCTGTATTAACACAGGAAGGAAGTGAAATGCTTCATTATCATTCGTCATCTAACTGACCGTTTTCTATAAAGATTTTTCTTGTGTTTAACACAGTCCTTCAGCTTATGGATTTGCAAAATAATAACTGTATAAAGATGACTTGAAAGAATGTAAAAGTATGTAACCTTACATAGGCCTACTGAGTACAAGCTAGCGAAGATTAATGTATGAATGTAATGCTCTAACTACATCAATATTACAAGAAAACCTAAATGGTCACATTTAAACAATAAAAGAGTCCCCATACCTCTTTGGCGCTCATCAGTTTGAATGTTGTTTATTGAATGATGTATATTTCCATAGACGGGCTCCATGATGCTCAGGGATACAGAGTGAGACTGCTTGACTAAACACTTATAATCAGAAACCAGAAAGGACCAGACTCTCACACACTCCTTTATATCACGATGAGTGTGTCACAAGGCTGTGGTGAGATTCTTTTTTTCTTTCTACCACCATAGTGTCTTCTGGCTGCATTTCACAAGCCTACCCCTCAACGCGTTTGATTTCCCAACTCACAGCGCCTCAGAAGAACACATAGGTTATAATACAATGTGCTGCTGTAAAGAATTCTGATCAGTTAACCACGTGAATCTGCGCTGTTGTGCTTGCTCATCCCCTGTTAAATTAAACCCCAGTAGATCCGTAACACCTGTAGTTAGGTAGGCACCTATTCATAGTTCATAACGATAATACACTGAAAACACCCACTTCTTTGAGAATATGTCTGAGGGTTGCTGGATACCTGGTTGTTTTGTATTTGATTGACATACATTTCCCCCAAGAGGTCAATTAGGCCTACGTGTCAAATGCAAAGTTTGACTTTTTAGACAAAAAAAGCACTTTATTAGAGATAGGGAAATTCCAAATGTTGAGTTGTTAGTAGGCCTAATTGAGAGAATATGTTCTGCCTTACATTATCAATTTTTACTTTGGAAACAAAGATGCAAACTCATTGCACTTTAACAGAGAGATGTTCAGGTGCCAACTGTGAAGTTGCAAATAGGACACGAGTATTGTTGGTATTCCTACTGATGATGTTAACTAAGAAACATTGTCTTGCTTTACAGTTCAGTATTATATGTGCTGAGGATATCTTCATGGATTTTATAGTGGATCTGAAGTTTGCATGTTTGCGTTTTCCAACACTTTCCTTTCTGAAGATTGTCATCAGGTTTATTTGCAGAAACTACTACTGACTGCTGTGAACACTGATTATCGTCAGAGGCCAGGAAGGACATACACTCATATCATGACGAACGCTACATAACTTGATAAAAATAAATACACTTGAGTCAATTATCACAATGTATAACTTGGACTTGTATGTTCCAGTTTCACGAAAGACCTGTACACTGAATACTGATGCAAGCGCAGTTTCATCAGAGGCAGTGGCGTTACTATAGGAGGTGCAGCTGGTGTGGTTGCATCTTGGCCTGTGAGTCGAAGGGCTTGTGGTCGGGCCCATAAACCTATTTATGTCTATATATAGTCTATTTACGCCCCTTCCCCCCCAGTACCAGTTTGGTTCAAGTTCACACCTTTCATGAACTAGTTCAAAGTTCAGTTCATGAAAATAAACATGAATAGTTCACGTCCATCGTTCACCATTTAAATTCTGAACTAGTTCAAAGTTCAGTTAATTTCGTAGTTTAAAGATGGAAAGTTAGAATGAAAGACTTAACTTGTTTTTTTTTTAAAGAAAACTTTATCCATCACCAGTCTGCGCCTCTGCTTTCACTTGCTATTTTTATATGACCGAGAGCTGTTGTCTTGGAATACGTTGCTTGTTTGGTCTACATGTGTGTGCAATGAATCATGGGTAACGTAGTGCGAAGTCGAGTTGGTTGGTTAGTGGTTTAGGTGAGGCTACATCGTACTGAGCAACGACATGGTACAAGCATTCAATGTACAGTCGTGGCCAAAAGTTTTGAGAATGACACAAATTTACATTTTCACAAAGTTTTCTGCTTCGGTGTCTTTAGATATTTTTGTCAGATGTAACTCTGGAAGACTGAAGTAATATTACAAGCATTTAATAAGTGTCAAAGGCTTTTATTGACAATTAGTTGAAGATAATGCAAAGAGTCAATATTTGAAGTGTTGACCCTTCTTTGTCAAGACCTCTGCAATCCGCCCCTGCTGTCAATTAACTTCTGGGCCACATCCTGACTGATGGCAGCCCATTCTTGCATAATCAATGCTTGGAGTTTGTCATAATTAAAAACAAATGTAGTCCACCTGCCTCTTGAGGGTTGACCACAAGTTCTCAATGGGATTAAGGTGTGGGGAGTTTCCTGGTCAATGGACCCAAAATATCCATGTTTTGTTCCCCGAGCCACTTAGTTATCACTTTTGCCTTATGGCAAGGTGCTCCATCGTGCTGGAAAAGGCATTGTTCATCACCAAACTGTTCCTGGATGGTTGGGAGAAGTGGCTCTCGGAGGATGTTGAACGTGTTCACCGTTCAAATTATTTTTTTGTCATTAAGTTGCGTTCAGTTCATCATTCTCATAAACATGATCGTGTTCAAAGAACGCATTCTTTTCATGCACAACACACCCCCCAGTCTCCTGAATCTGAAAGAAGACTCAGGCCCTATTTTTCGCAGCTGGAATACCCTTGTGTCCAGAGATGAACTGGTATCACGCAGTAGAGTGTCTAATGCGACTTATCGGCTTGAAAAGGCGAACTTGTCTCCGTTATGGTAGGTATTATTAGTGGGGGAAAATAGTAGCAATCTAAAACAAAATGATATGCTTATTCTGCATACACTATCTAAACTTAAAAAAACTGTGCAATTATATGAATAAGTTCTCATTTCTTTTTTGTATTTTTGTCATATTCAGATTTGCAGTGATGATTGCTGGGTAACGTGTATGTTGTTGTCCAATGTCAAGTCTCTATTTGATAATGTGACGATAAAATACGATATAGCTACTTAAACAAATTCGAAATTACTGTGTAAGCATTCATGGTAAAACAAGTGTGTGTGCCCAATGTAGGTTCAGTGTAATACCACTAGATGGCAGACTTTTCCAGACAGAGAGATAATATTCAGACTGCTGAGCTTGTCTACCAAGTTATGCACACTATCGAGCTTCTATGGTGATATGTTTTGGTTTTCATAAATATCTATTGAGCTGATACGTCACAATAAGAAGACTTGTATTCCCATCTTTAATTTGGAAGCAAATTAGGGACTTACACCTTAATGTAAAATGTGCCTGGAGGTGGGACCGTCTTTCTGTGGCTTACTAATAAACAATGCTGAGGGTTGAAAAATTGTTGAAAAATAAAAATGGAAAAATAGTTGAGAAATGAAATTTACCAAAGCACTACAGTGAAAATTGTATCATCTCAGCATTCACAATGGCAGAGAGAAAGAGGGAGAGGGAGAGCTCCTCATCTGGCTTATCTTTTGTGTTCACTTTGAGCGAGTGGAACTGTCTGTCCGTCACCTGCCCAGTGCTGCTGTCCCTTTGTCCCTGGAAGTAACGCAAGTAGGCCTGTCACTCAAAATGGTCCGCTCTTTCCTAACCCTTTCCTAACACAAGGTCTGGGTCGATCTAGGCGTCGCTAAGTGATAATTCAGTCTGGGTAGATTCACTTGAGCATGATTATCTTTTCTTCACTCCCTCTATGCCCCCCCCATAGTATCTCTAACGTATTTCATTGTCCCCTGTCTACTGAGGGAACGAGGGTGCTATTTCAGATTGAAATAGGAGGAATTCTTTGTCAAAAACAGAGATGGTTATTCTCTACTTGCATTTACATAACTAGAATTGAAGTGGACATGACAGTTCATGACATTTCCTTCAGTAGGGAAGCTCACATCTTATTCTCTGTAGCACATGGACCACAAGGAATTCCAGGTAGCGTGTGTGTGTGTGTGTGTGTGTGTGTGTGTGTGTGTGTGTGTGTGTGTGTGTGTGTGTGTGTGTGTGTGTGTGTGTGTGTGTGTGTGTGTGTGTGTGTGTGTGTGCGTATGTGTGTGTGTGTGTGTGTGTGTGAGCATGTGTGTGTGTGTGTGTCGGTGTGTCGGTGTGTGGGCATATTTTTTCGGTATGGTGGCCTACATCTCTGCCTTGCTCGACGAGGGATGTGTGGATAACATCTCCCACCATCAGGCTCTTCCTTCCATTAACAATGAAACTCACTCTAGAATCAATGAACCACTGCTGCCTTGCTTATCACAGACAATAGAGATAGAGAGAGAAGAGAGAGGGAGAGGGAGAGAGAGAGAGAGGAACAGAGAGAGGGAGAGAGGAGAGAGATAACGCTAGCTCCCTGCTCCACTCACCAACTCATCCTGAACCCAGAGAGAGAGAGTGAGATACCATCACTGTGAGGGGCTTATTAACACATCCACAGAGAGGTATGGAGGTAAAAGGATAGAAAAAGCGAGAGTGGGAATGCTCAAAAGGAAATAGAAAAGAGATGAGCAGATAAACAATTGGGCTTTATTATTCATTGAGACTAGCTAAGTGATGGTTGACTAAATAATGTATGGATAATAACTTTAGTAGTTTTTAAATTACTACAACAAAAATTATTGGGGAAAGAAATACATGATTTATGACACTGGAGATTTATTGAGGTTGAAATGACACCTATGCATAGTCTATGTACAACAATATGCAATGTGTTCTTTGTTTCAATAGGGGTCAGTCTGGTGCCGCACACAGAGTATGGCCACTATATGTGAGCGGTTCTGTATCTACCGTGTGTGGAGGCAAAGCCAGTAAAGGTTGTTCGCTTGAACAGATGCAGGGGCACCATAATCACCAAACCACCCATTTAGAAGACATATGCTGTCTGTCGGCTTGTGTCTGTTTCACTCCAACATGCCATGCCTCTCCAAGACACTTAATGTAAATCAAACCCACCGTGCCAAATTCTGTGCACAGCAAGACATTTGTCTGTCTAGCTGTCCAGAGGTCCTCGACCATGTACTGAGCTCCAGTTCTATGAAGGATGGCATGACTAAAGGGCTTATTACTCTCGCCTGGGTAGAAGTGGACCCGAATGGACCCAGCCCTGGCTGATAGGGACATCACAAATGCACTGGTATGTGGGTAGACCTGATAAACAACACATGCAAAAATGTGTGTATCATTTAATAACTATACAACTGATTTCATTCTAATATTGTTAGGAAACTGAGGTTACCTTTTACAACTAGGAGCTTCCGCCCAATGTTACCTGTTGCCTTCACCTGTTTTTAGTTGTTTAATTGATAAACAACGTCGTTGGATCTTTTTCTGACTGAGCTGTCTAGTTAGGGATGATTTGACAGCTTGAACTTAAAATGCACAAAGAGAGCGTGGCACCCCTAAGATTTCAGACTCTATAGGCCAGACTCTCCTGAACGTTACCAAACAGTTGCCTTCATGTCACTCACTTTAATTCGTTTACGTCCTGTGTTAGGAAGAGACGTGCAGAAGAAAAGGAATAAAAGGGGGGCTGATAAATGGTCATTCCGACCCAAGTTAAGTGGGCCTCGTTTCCTGATAACGACGTATCTTAACGGCCTACGTGGATTTTGGCGACATCGTAGACTCATCATAGCCGTAAGTGCGGCGTCGGGAAACCGCTCTGCAATATCCCTCTTACGACCGATTTCAAGTCCTTTTTAGCGTTCGGGAAACTAGGCCGTCATCAAGCAAGCGACCTTGGCCTCGTTTCCCGATAACGACGTATCTTAACGGCCTACGTGGATTTTGGCGACATCGTAGACTCATCATAGCCGTAAGTGCGGCGTCGGGAAACCGCTCTGCAAGGATCCCTCTTACGACCGATTTCAAGTCCTTTTTAGCGTTCGGGAAACTAGGCCCTTATGGATGGACATCTCCTTAAAGTGAACAAAAACATCCCACTTTAACTCTTTAACGACTGTAACACGTTAACACCTGTACTTCACTGCTTACTATATGGCGTTTCTGATCAATATATGTTTCAAGTTCGTTCTACCAAGCCAAGACTGAATTTGAAGACATTCTGTTTAAGGGAAGCTGGCTTATTTAGCAGAATTAATTTCATAACAAGGAAAAGTAACCGAGAAAAGAAGAAAATAGGATGTTTACCCGTTTCTTTTTGTCGTTTTTACACCTTCTGATAAAGCACTGGGATTCAAATCAAATCTTAATTTAGCCAACAAGAGCAGTTTTCAGTGCAAACCTAGTTTACTGTTTGCTACTCTGAATAACATGTTGGACTTCAAGCTTCACATGGGATGTCTACTGAAATAACATTATTAGCCGACTTTAAAACCTACCTCATAATTCATCCACAGCCATTTTTCTTTCATTCCTGCACCTGCCTTTTCTAGCCCATTGCAAATCTGGAGTGCGGCCTACACATTCTTGTCCGTGTGGTAGGCTATATGTTTCTGATATAGTATTTGACACATTTTAAATAAAAAGTGAAATGAATGAGAACGTTTCTGGATTATGTAATTTTTTATGTAACTCGTATAACCCCCTTTGTGTAGCGCCCCTATGCGCTGCATATGTTGCATACCCTCTTTGACGCCTCACATTGAGATTCAGTGCACAATCTGCTCCGGCTTACCTGCCTGTTTTAACAGAACTCAGATGAATGCTCTGCTGTCAAATTTAAAATACTCCCTCCCTCGTGTTCCCATGTGTTATATCCCACTGAAAGAAGAATTGGGCTGGAACAAGAGTCCAAATTGCAAGCATTGGCTATATCAGTCTGGTGGATTTTGGTCGGCACCCTACTGGGCCTAGTCTCCCGAACGCTAAAAAGGACTTGAAATCGGTCGTAAGAGGGATATTGCAGAGCGGTTTCCCGACGCCGCACTTACGGCAATGATGAGTCTACGATGTCGCCAAAATCCACGTAGGCCGTTAAGATACGTCGTTATCGGGAAACGAGGCCCTGGTGTGCCACTTCTGGTCCTCTCTCGGGCCACCATCATATTCATTTAATTTGGCGTGGATATTAATAAAATAAATTGTTAGCAATTACTGGAATTTCTAAATCATATCCCTACTATAGTCTATTTAAAACAAGAAGTTCATATAGGATGTCAAGGTGAAAAGGGACTTGGGCCAAGTTTCCCGAACGCTAAAAAGGACTTGAAATCGGTCGTAAGAGGGATCCTTGCAGAGCGGTTTCCCGACGCCGCACTTACGGCAACGATGAGTCTACGATGTCGCCAAAATCCACGTAGGCCGCTAAGATACGTCGTTATCGGGAAACGAGGCCTTGGTCAGTTTAATAGGCTACTTATGTTACGCACTAGTAACAACATATACAATTGTTAAGGGTTGGGTAAAATTCATGAAGTATACATGAATAAATAAAAAAAGCAAGTGGGAAAATGGTGGGCTGTTTGTGTGTTACTCACCAATGGCCCGCCGAAAACCGATGAGCAAAAGGCCAGCTGACCGCCAACTCTGCCCCTAATGGGCCGACAGTCGTCCACTGGCCTTTTGCTATCTGTAAAGTCACACGGACAAAAATGCAGACCTGTCTTTTCAGCAACCAGCCCTCGAATAATGGACCGTAGCACCTTTATGAACTTGCATCAACAAAAACATGCCACAGCCTTTCGCCACTGGCTTAGGACTAAAGCAACTCAGACATCTGTGCCCGGCGGCTGTCGCTCAAATCTTCCATTCTCGCAGCCGTCAGTGCTGGTGGGTAATGTGTTTGAGCGCAACTGTGCGCAGAGGGCCATCCATCATTTTGGCGTGCCGTGGTTCGTACGTAATTTGATCCCCCTCCGGGCTCCCACCGAGCCTGTGATGGGGCCGTTTGGGCAGCACAGATGGAAGTGATGCTCGGCATCTGGAGACGGGTGACTCTCACTCTCTTTTTTTTAGTGTTTCCCGCACAGGCCGTTTTTTATTCACTCCTCAGGGTCATGGGAAATCTGTAAATGGTTTTATTTTATTTTATGAATAACGGATGTGTCCGGAACTTTTGCATGTGTCTTTCTTTTTTAATGATTTGTTGTAGGAAACAGTACACGCCTCTACCATTTTCGATGCAAAAGGGTAAAACATATGATAATTGACTTTATAAGCATATATTTATTTATTTATTTGCGCTCAGTGTCATTTCCGTTACAGATAACCCTGTGGGGAGAAAAACAGACTCGTTCCTGCATGAGTGACATTGGATGGCCGGTATCACTTTCTGCGTTCTTATCACGTCATTCTCTCCTCAAAACTTTCGTCTTACCTCTCTTTCTTTTCTAAAGTTCTTTTAGCTTTGTTTAGGAGTGGGCTCAGATGAAGTGCCTGCCTCTTTTGCACTACTGTAGTGGCAATGATTTGCTTCTCAACCCAATCCATCCAGGCTGCTCGTCAATTTTTCAAATTTTCAGGTTTCAAATTTATGTGCATAAATAACTCAGCCTTGAATACGAAACCCCTATTTAATCACTTTATATGTGAATTATTTAAAACGCTGAATGGTGAGTAGAACATGGACAATTGTTGCCTCTGTAAAATAAACCAGTAACACACAGAGCTGTTTTGTTCTTTCGATTTAATTTTCTCTAGTCTCCCATCTTGCATGCAAACTAAATATGCCAACGAAATATTTATGAAACTCCTGCACAAGGAGACTGTTAAAATTAATTTTATTAAGTTTCTCTTAGTGTAGTATACATTTGCCTACTGTTGAATATACATGTAAAACCACATTCACCCATAGCTTTATAATATACATATATATATATTTTTCTGATATTGGATATATAGATACCTAGAAAATACTCAATCTGTTAGCAAGTCTGCCTCTGTACTGCATTATATGTCCCTTCATGCCTGCCATACAGTCATCATAGAAGCACTATACTGTATCTGTGACATGGCACAGCAACTCCTGTTTCCATGACAACTACCACGGAGGCAGCTCTTGTCAGCTATGCGCCCACAAGATCAGAGGGAGGAAAATGCCACCCAAAAAGCCCCCCGTGAAATGGGTTCAGACCGGAACAAACTAGTGAGTCACAATCAGAAGACCTGCAGTGCCCCACTTTCCTTCGCAGGTAATTCCTACCGATTCTGTCACATGATACTTAATTTAACCAGTATGGTTCAGTGGTGGCAATGTTAGAGAGACCTGCTGGGAGTTTTTAGCTGTATGTTTGAATTGATCCAGAAAGTTCCAAAGAAGGCCACAGGAAAGAGCATAGAGGATAGGATGAGTGGGAGGACCATTTGCATCAGCAATCGTCTGTTTATGCTCCAACGGTTTATCTGAGCATCCATGGGATTCACAGACGACCCTCCTTACACTGTTTCAAAATAAAGGCCGGATATTGGAGCGATACACAGAATTCAGAGGATATTTGTGTGGCAGATTCGACCGTTTATTGTTCTTGGGGAGCCTGGGCGTATCTCTGGGAAGTGCGTGGAGCTCGCTGTGTGTGGGGGCCATGGCAGAGAGAGGAAGCACTTTTGTGAGGCGTGCTTATCTTTCAGATACGTGTTTATCAGACACAGTGTCCTAGGCTGATCTCCATGCCGGCCAAGGCCGTTGATGTTCCCGGGCCAATAAGAACCCGCGAATCACTCGTTGAGAGAGTGAAGACATCATCTCAGCATCTGTGGCAGACAGACTGAGATGATCATTTCTGGTCCATAAACCTTTCCTTATCTCCAGAGAGGCTTTGCATGGAGCACCACACTACAATATAACATACAACCATAACCTAAAAGGACTACTTGACCGACAGAAAGGAACAGTTTATGTATGTCCAGTCTTTCTTGGCATTTGATGAGGACAATGTCCATTTACAGTATCAGTATCAGTTGTGGTCAGCAAGTAATTCCAGCATTTTGTGCAGCAAATTACCTATCCAGAAGTTT
>NC_137922.1:20396263-20408763 GCF_963457725.1 Sprattus sprattus | reverse complement strand
TGTTTCTCTCTCATACCTCATCTCATCCTGTATGCTCTCCCCTCTCCTTTACTCCTCCCTTCCCTCATCCCCCTTTCCCTTTCCTGTCCTCTCCTCTGTGTCCTGTGCTCTGTGTCCCTTCTTATCCCCCTCCCTCCTTCAATATTGCCTCCTCATCTCTTTTTTCTCTTCCCCCTTCTCTCCTCTCCTCCTCTCCCCTTCGAGGTGGCCCTAGTGATGCATGTGGGTAAGGTGGTAACAATTTTCTTAACTCAGGAGGCTGCCTCTAATTCAGCACTAACCCCTTCACCTCCTCTTCTGATCCCTCGTTTTCCCCATTCATCCCTCGCTCATTTACTCCTGTTTGTACAACATGCATCTATCAGTCCGTGACGCAATGAGGTGATTGCAGAACAATCAATCACTTCCCCTGCATGGGTCCGAGAGCTTTGATGTGAAGGAATGCCAAAGGGAAGAGTGAATAGGCGAACAATGGCCCCTGGTCTGGTCATAATGACCCTTTGATCTGTAATGTCTCAAATCCGGTGTCGCAGTCGCACACACACACACAGTGCCAAGATGATTTATTTATTTAAACAAGCGTCTATTCACACACACAGTGGTTGGAAGCTCGGTCTAAACTGTCACCTATTTAGCGTTGCCTTCATGGGGTACTTGCTGAGACAGTCCGCATGAAATTTCGAAAAAGGAACACTTTGAAAAAAAATGACTTTGGCTGAAGGTGTAGGTTTGTTAAAGACATCTCCTCTTGATGCAGTTTTGGCTCCTGAGCAGATGTGGAGGAAGGGGGAACAGATGTGCCTGTTCTCATAGACCTGTGAAAGTGATGTCTTTAACAGCCAGCGGCTTCACCTTATCCACCACTAACCCCCTGCCACCCCCTCCAAAACAACACAGGCTTGATCTTTTCCGACTGTAGCAACCTGTCACCATGGTTACAATCCCCACGGTTGGGAGCTGTAGCCCAGAGAATATCAAGCACCAGTGGGGTGGTCAGCGATGTCATGGATCATCACTTTCACCTGAACCCATACATAGGATGTGTTGTGCTTATTACCTTGTAAATAACAATGAACTGTAGTTGCTGTTTTAACTATAATGATACATTACTACCCCCGCCCCTCCCCCAGCTGCACAGGTTTAAAGTGTTTGAATGATCATCATCATTTGTTTTGTGTTTTAAACTTTTCAGTTGCAGCACTAAGCATTGGTAATTGGGTTGCCACTGCAGTGACCTGCACGCCAGAATTGCTTTCACGGCTGCAGTGGAGGGTGGACAATAAGAGCTTGAAAAGGATGTAATGGATTTCTTACTTTAAAAGGGAGAATCAAAAAATGACATCAACCCGTTATCTTTATGTAGCTGCTGGAGAGCAGAGTCAATACCTCTCGCCATGTATACCTACTTACCTTCAGTGCTCTTAGCGAGCACACACACTGATCAAATATATACCTGTGCTGCCATTTTAACTTACAAATAATCAGCAAGAATGTTACAATAAACGTTCTATACTATAGGCTATTAGCTCGATCAATGGGTTTCAGTTCATGATTGTGTCACGCATCTTAAAGCTCTGCTTAAACAAGCTGAACTTTATTACAGCCTAAAAATGATGGCTCCTAGCATGTACATTATGAGGGCAGGAAAGAGTTAAGCGGGTGAGGGGAGAGTGGCTGGGCTGGACAGAGGGGACACGGGAGGTGGAACTGTAGGGCACTTCAAAGCTTTGATGTTGTGAGCTCACTAAATGAAGGTGACTGAAGGTCCCCACTAATGGGAACCCATGGAGAGATGAGAGAGAGACCATGGCAGACTGGACTGGACATCGCCATGTGTGTGTGGGTGTGTCTGTACGTGTCTCTCTTTCTGTGTGTGTGTGTGTGTGTCTGTGTATACATGTAGGGGAGGTCATGTGTTGGTAACCTGAAATGGCTGAGCACTGTATAACCTCCCATTGCTCTATTGATACAATAAATAGCAGTACATCTCTATTACACACACACACACACACACACACACACACACACACACACACACACACACACACACACACACACACACACACACACACACACACACACACACACACACACACACACTGTTTCCACACCAGTTGGATGGGATTTATAAACCCATGTCACTCACCAGCCACTCTCTCTCTCTTTCTTTGTCTCAACATAACCAAGGCTCCCCAAATATCCACAGATTATGTTATCAATCCTTTATTAAATAATAATAATAACAATACTCATCATAAAAAGAACATTTCTGTACAAAGTCTCCAAAGAACTGAAAGTCTGACCAGTGCCTTTATTTGTAGCAGTCTTTAAAAGTCCTTTTTTAGAACGTTTCCAATTTCCGAACGTTCAAGAATCTTCCATGGGTTCTCGAACCGAGGCTGTAGATCAGAGAAGCTCCAAGGCACTTGGAAAAAAGTCTGTCCAGGGGGTCCAGTGATGGGAGTCTCTGAGACAAGAGAGGGGGGTTCTGGGGCGTTGGGACACCCATGGCCAGAGGCTCACCTTAGCCCCCTGGCCCAATAAAGCTCTTGCTTGGACCCGTTTCAGAACAGCCAAATCACATCCAGTGCTAGCAGACTGTAGCTGCTGCACAATGAGTACAGATGACCAACCGGTGTGTGTCTCACGTTGCAAGAGTGTGTGCTTTGTCTGTCTGTATGTGGGTGTGCGTGTGTGTTTGTCTGTGTGTGTGTGTGTGTGTGTGTGTGTGTGTGTGTGTGTGTGTGTGTGTGTGTGTCTGTGCATGCATGTGCGATTTTACAGATGAGACAGCCCATCTTGAGGAACCAAAGGGAGATTTACACCTTCTGTCTGTCTCGTAAGAGGAGCTGACAAAAGAGTCTGCCCCGATTTACCACGGAAACCTGTGTTCTGTTAACCTTGGGTCTTAAAAAGGGGGTGAGAGTGAAAAAAAAAGCTGACAGGGAGTCTGAAAGATGAAGGCCATGAAAACCAGACAAGGCCGGCCCAGGCAGTCCTCAGTCAAAAGCATTGAGGGCTTCGGTGAGAAACCAAAATGTCTGTGTTACTCTCCTACAAGCTGCAGTCTCCTGACTCTACCCTCCTCTTCCTTCCATTCTCTCCCTCCATCCTTTTCTGCCAACCAGAGGAAAGGACAGCTGAGAACTGTATGTTTGTTTTCTTTTCCTCTTTAGCCCCCCCCAGCCTCTCTCTCTCTCTCTGTGTTTGTCTCTTTGTCTCACTCTATCTCTTTGTTTCTCTGTCTCACCATCTATCTCTCTCCCTTCCGAACTCTGCCTTGGCCCGTTAATCTGTGTGTGTTTGCAGGCTGCAGTCTCTAAAAGCCCTGAAGCCCTTTGGCCCACCAATCTCCCAGTCCTCGCAATCCATAGGATGCACTGAAAAAATCCCCTGGCTGTTTCACACGATAAGAGAGAGA
The DNA here is from genome assembly GCF_963457725.1 of Sprattus sprattus. Lineage (NCBI taxonomy): Eukaryota > Metazoa > Chordata > Actinopteri > Clupeiformes > Clupeidae > Sprattus > Sprattus sprattus. Next base: position 20,405,342 of record NC_137922.1, on the reverse strand, counting down.
GAGAGAGCAAGAGAGAGAGAGAGTGTGTGTGTGTGTGTGCGTGTGTGTGTTTGTGTGTGTGTTTGTGTGCGCACGTGCAAATCCCCTTCCCTCTCCCCTTCTCCCTCTACACACAAACCACAGTATATATATACAGGGCCTCAAACCTACGCCTACAACCTTCTATTCCTCTCTTAATAAACACAGGTTGAATGTTTTTTTTTTGTTCAAGATGTCTTTCTATTTCTCCATCTTTTCTTACAGATTGGCAATTGTCCAAAATATAAAACACTTACTCGTACTAGCTAAAACAATTAAGTGTAGGGTGGTCGATGAATGGGGAGATGGGGGCCTCAAAAATGAACACAGACAGCTGGCCGTGACAGGTGAGGGCAGAAGGTGTGGTGACAGTAGAGCAACAAAGGTATTCAACCAAGTCCAAAAAAGTACGAATGGACCACAAAAGCAACCACAATCAACGCTTATGTGTCTAGACATTTATACTACTCCAGGAGAAAACTTGCAGCAACCCTGAAAACTCTCTTCCCCTACAGTCTGTGATTTTTAAAAATGAGACCTTCAGGAATCTAAGTGGAGTCTTTATATATAGTTCTCTCTCTGTCTTTCTTTTGGAATAGGCATAAACTTGATATGTGTTGATATTTTGATTCATAGTCCACGCGCTGGGAGCTAAAGTTCTTCTTTTCCTTGGTGCCCAAGTTAGTCATCCCAAAGACACCTCCATGGCCGGCAACAATTATTCTTGATTGCCAACATTTGTCAGGGCATACAAAAAAAGCAGCTTGATCCAATGGCCCACCTTGTTAAACCAACACTGGTTTTCATAGTTCAACGAGGCCAGGAGGCAGCCAAGAGATGAAACCAGGTCTCTAAGGACCTCCGTGAGAGGAGTCAGTTGTTTTGGGGGGGGCGCTTGTTGCTTTGGAGATCTCAATGGAGAGGAGCAATGGACTCTGTGAGGCCTGGCGCCGGTGGCAGGCCCTCCCCCCTGCATTCGCCACCCCACCCCACCCCCAAACCCCTCGCCCCCTCCTCAGGCCTCGGAGCAGCAGCGCTGCTGGTTGAGCTTGACCTTGTGCTTGATGCCGTCGTACAGCTCGAAGTTGTAGTTCTCCAGCGTGGTGGAGGAGCGCGAGGAGAGGCCGCTGTAGGAGCACGTGCAGTAGAGGAGCAGGCCGGCGCACACGGCGCCCAGCAGCACGCCCAGTGAGCTCATCACGATGATGGTGAGCAGGATGGGGTCCAGCGTGTACAGCCAGGAGTTGTCCTTCTCTGACACGCGCGTCACCGGCAGCTCGGACGGCGGAGAGGTGCTCCACTCCACGTACGGGTAGCCCGCTGCTAGCAAAGAGAAAGGAGACAGTGTGAGGATTCGTTTTTTTGCTTATAACCAACTCACAGCGCCCTGTACGACAAGGTACAACTAGAACGTAATATTTAAGAACATGAAAAAAAGGCTGACACACCAGCGATAACACGCTTCAATATGTTTGGAAATGAGGGGGGGGGCAACTGTGCCCTGAGTGCTGACCTCACATTAATGCCTAGTATGTGTTAATTCAAATGTAATACAACTAATGCTGGGAGGGATGTGTGTGCTGTGTGGTTATGTTATTGCTAATAACACAAATTCCCAAAGGACTCAACAAAGAACTGCCATAGTCACTGTTAAGTAGAGTGTATTCACCAATGAAATCACCAATTATGCCTAAGTGCTTACAGAGGCCCTTAAAAAGCCTGGCAACTAAGGGAGTTTGCGGTGAAATTGATGGCATAATTATTTCCCATTTGGACTAATGTTTGATGGAGAGAACGGAATTAGAAAAAAAAGGAGGGGTGGAGGTTAAAAAATGAGGGGAGATGAACAGATTGTGGCTCGTGCAATAGTTTCTGAGCGAAACAAAGGCAGCTCTGATTCAGAAGAATTCCTTCTTGGTCTGACAGTTAGATAGAGGGAGGCAGATAACAAGTCTAAACCCTGGATTCTAAGGCAGGCGTCTCTGCAGATGTTGGGGAGGAGGTGAAGGAGGGGGGGGGTCGGCTGGTTGGACCTGTCTGATGCTGTCATACAAACACCAGCAGAATTCTCCTACATTTTATAAAGGACTATGGAATCTTGTCTTGTGCCAATCTATGCATCTCCTCCGTACATAAATATTTATAGATTATTTAAAAATAATTAAATTGTATATCACACATATCCAAAACAAAAACAATGGATAGCATCACTGCCGTTTTGGTTGGCCGGTTCTAAACAACCAGGGCTTGTTAACTGACGGCTGACAGTTGGGTAAGATTAGAGGGATTGTACCTGCATTGACTGGTTCAGCAGCGTTGAGTAGTCGAGTATCGCCGATCTCCACCGGCCTCCTTTCTGTGGGCGAGAGGAAGAGAGACGCCATGTTGAGCGGATGCTCCAGATACAGAAAAACAGTCCATCAGGAGATTAGATAACAGAATGCAGATTCAAATGTGCTTTGTGTTCAGAGGTTTACAAAAGGCATCCGAGTCGTTTTCAACTAGGAAAGGCTGAGATTGAGAATTACTGTCAGTTGAAAGAATAGTGTGAACACAAAAGACACAACAGCTCGCTGGATGTGTGCAGTTCTGGAGGGAGATTGTGTGAATATGAACTATCTACTTTCAGTTATTGTGGTCTGGTTATTTTGGAATTATACAAACAAACTCACTACACACGCACACATACACACACACCATGAAACAATCTGAGTAACCCGCATAATAGAAAAATAAGATTTTATTTTGTACATTCCAAAAACATCCCAAAGACTTTCAAATCCATCAAGCAAAAATATTCATTATGTATATATTTGATATATATATATGTGTAGATATATTGCCTTTTCACAGCAAATGCAGTTTAAGATTGAGGTACAGCCTACTGAAGTTGTACATTCGTAATGCGAGCAAAGTGCATCATCCTCATCCTTGTCATCATCAACATCACATCATTGTCATTATCACCTTCCTCATCTTCGTTGCCATTATCCTCCTCATCAACAGCACCACCATCTTCACTGATCATATAGGTGTCACTTTCACACTGAATATGTTCGCCATTATTCTAGCACCCCCTCCCACCCCCCTCCCCTCCCTTGTGTCATCCACAGTAAAGCACAGAAAAGCAGACTCTGTAGCCTGAGAACTCCACAGCAGGAGATGAGGCTGTGTGTCTGCTTAAGCATGCCACCCCCTTATGTTTCCAAACTGGACTTAGCGGGCTAACGTCCGAGGGGAGACCAATCAATAGAAGATGCTGGGCGGTGCGAGTGGGACGCCGTGGGTTGCATTGTTGTGAGCGATATGAGCCGGACACGATGAGACAGGGAAAAAAAAAAACGGCCACCTCGGATATCATGCTGGATGATTTCCTGCCACCCAGGGCCCGGCCAGGACCCATGAGTCACCGTGTGCCGTGGAGACGACTGACAGTGGCTAGAAGCCCTTAGCAATCCATTCCTCTTTTTTTACTTTAACGACAGAAAATATAACGTCTTCTTTCTTTTCCTTCACTTTCCCTGTGAACTCTCTCCCTGCGTGTTTGAGAGAGAGAAGCGCTGTGCTACACTAGGGTATGGTGAAGCAAGAGTGAGAAGTGAGAGTGCGAGAGAGAGAGAGAGAGAGAGAGAGAGAGAGAGGGGAGGGAGCGACAGTTTGGAATGGTGCCCCTTCGGCGTCATCGTGAACGTCGGTCTGGAGGGAGCTTTAACTCATTAATGCGGTCTCCAGGGACAACGAGAGGTGGAGAGAAAAAGGAAAACTGGTAAGGGGGGGGGGGGGGGGGGAGGTGGCGGTGCTGGGGGGGCTTGGGGGGGCTATGCCTCTAAAAGCAGCCTTAATAAATGCTATCTGGTCCATTAACTAATTAAAAATATTAAGAGCTCGGAAAAGAATGCACAGAGAGGAGGAGAGAGAGTGAGAGGGGGGGGTGAGAGAGAAAGGGAGAGAGAGAGAGAGAGAGAGAGAGAGAGAGAGAGAGAGAGAGAGAGAGAGAGAGAGAGAGAGAGAGAGAGAGAGAGACTAAAGCAGACCAAGGCAGAGGCACTGCAGTGAGCCTTAGGTTGATTTAAAAGCACGTCGCGAGGGAATGCCAAAACATCTCTTAGTGCTGCTCCTCATCTCAAGAAGGAAAAAAATAATAAAAGCTAAGCGTTTCCTGAAGCCAAGCCTCCATGTTTCTCTCCGCAGCCACTCCGTCCCGGTGCTCGTTCCCATGGCGACGCCACACAGGTGAGAGCAGGGGGTTGCCAGGGCCTGGTGAGGCGTGTTGGCACGCTGAAACGTTGGCCAGCACATCATAACCTCAAAGGTTTCTCTCCCGTCAAAAGTGTTATTATGATTAGCAATTGACAAAATATGCACTCTGTCGCACGTCATTAAATAAATTGTGGAGCGAAAGGCAAACTTAAGTTCCCTCACAAAAGGATAACAAGGGAATTCAACGCGTCTCTCCAACACACTTCGTCCTGATGACATCCCCTGGAGGTTAATGAGATATCAGTCGATACCTTTGTCGATACCTCTTACTTTGAAGTGGCTTGGAGTGCATATGCTACTTATAGATGACCACAATGTAGTTGGACACAATGACAGGCCACGGACAGGACGGGAGAGGAGCAAACCTCCTCGTTTTTTCTCATAAGAATAAAAGGCATGCTTCTCATTTTTCTGTCGTTTGCAGGGCTGCCCACACCCGAGCGGATCCTCTAAGCACAATTGCTCCCAGCTGTGTGTGCGCGCTGTTCTGTCGTGGTCTGGAGTTGTCTCTCCCCTCATTAGGGAAGGAGGTGGTAAAGGGGAGCAGCTGTCTTTGTTTATCTGGGAATTTTCTACCCAACATTTTTTTTCTCTCTCTCCTTTCTCTCTTTTTTATCAGGGAGCTCAGTAGACAATCACCCTCTCCCTCTCTCTCACTCTCTCTCTCTTTCCCTCTCTCTCTCTCTCTCTCTCTCTCTCTCTCTCTCTCTCAGAATAACATGCGCCCACACACCTCATGATACTGTTTGGAAGCACAGGGGCATGGGGGAACAAAGGCAATAGGTTACTGTCACCAAGAATCCAAAAAGGAAACGAGGGTGCACGGATGCTTTTTGTGGCATGACACCTCTCAACCCCCTTAACCCCCCTCCCCACCCCATCTCACCTCCATCCCTCTCTATCCATCACTCTTTCGCTTTAAACTGTTCAGGTATTCTGAGACGTGGAACACATATGGTAGCTGTATCTGTTTAAAATTACACCTCTCAGTACAAACAATTGGCTCTTTAAAAGAAAAAGAAGAAAAAAGGACTCCCTCACTGTCTTCGTGGGCCAACACGGTCTGTTTAAAATCAGACTCGCTAACACAAACACAACCTCCATTGTCATGTTCTGCCTGTGGCTCCTAGTAGACTATGTGTTTGAAAGTCTCCGTGGTACGATCAACAGACCGCCTGTTTTTCTTACTCTCTGCTGACCATACAGCTATAACTCACATCCAAATGATTCACAGGTGTTGAGCTCATGGAAACAAAATATAGTATCACAGGGGAAAACACTACCCCACGGTCTGACTCTCTTAAAGGTGCTTGGGTGTAAATCATGTATTTGACAGTTTTTAGATCACTGACTGAAAAATGGCACGACACTGTTTGCCTTCCTATGATTTGCAAAATCAGCATGTTTGACCTTCTAACAGTTAGAGAGTACCCCCGTTCCTCTCAAAACAGGACGTTTCTCAAGGTCTGGCTCTATTCTATTTGAGGAGTGCACTCCCTCACTGCTGCGACTGGACTGGGAGTCGGGATTTAAACCATTGCTCAGCACGCCCATGCTGGGACCGATCCAGACAGAACCAGAAGACCCAGAGCGAAGAATTGCCAATTTTTCTCTGGCTGCGAGCGGTGCTAGTAAACAGGCTTAGCTCTGGAACCAGAGAGCGCTCCACTGGACTTATAACAGCATCTAACAACGAAAGGGCGAACAAAGGAAGACAAAAAGACAGAGAAATCCTCAGAGTCTACAGGAAATCTATACGTAGGATCTTTTCTGCTTTTGTCTAAGACAGTTGCCAAGGCAGCATCCATTGATGGGGGTAGAAAAAAACACGATGAGTGGGACCACCATCCCTTATTTCTTCATGTACATTTTTGATCAATGATCCGACCCAGTGAAAAGTGAGGTGCACAGTTGAGTTTGGTTTTCTGTCATTGTCTCTCTCATTGTCTCCTCAGCTTCCGATCAGGACGATCCAGAAAGTGTTAGGAAGTTCTGAGGGAACAGGGTAACGTTCATGCCCCCCAGCAGGCTCAGTCAGTAATGGGAGCAGCCATCTTCTTTATCAAGCCAAACTGTCAATGCTGGATCTGGCCCCAGGCGACTGCTGCCTCCCCGGGGGTAGTGCGAGGTCTGGGGGCTGTAGTAGGCGGCAGGCAGGCTCTTCTGGGCAGAATTCTGGCGCCGTTGGCTGCATATGGCCACAGTGAGCACGGCGGTCGCCAGGATCAAGATGGCGCCTCCACCCGCCAGTATGTAATACCAGTTGGGGGGCATGGGTGGCACTGAGCGGGTGGCTAGTGTGGGGTGACTCCCGTCGGGAAGGGCTCCCCCTGGTGGAGACATAGACAATAGTGGGCTTTGGGGGGAAAGAGGGAAGAAAAGAGTGCTAGGGGTCCACTAATAAGACCCATAGTTGGTCCACGTGAAGAGTTCACCAGTTATTCTTACTTTTACTTTCTTAAGTCTGTGGTTTTTCATTTTCCCAGTAATAATTACAGTGAGAGAGGGAATTTTGAGATATAAAACATTTTTAATAGTTGGCTACAGTAGAATGTTGTGGGTTTGGTATTGTATGAAACGCATAATTACAGCCATTTTAGCTCTCCAAAAACCACAAACTGGTAGTCCTGCTTTACATGGACCGCTATGGGTTCTCTAACTTGTGCAAACTACATTTGGGGGCTTCATTCAAAAACAGAATCCAATCATCGCGCACACCGGAGGAAGTCAAGCAGAAGCACATGCAGGCCCACTCCTCTAGCGGTTGGACTTTTTTTTTTGCTTTTGATTCATTTCAACACAAATCTGACCAAATGCAAGCCAAGACTGAATTCTCACAGTGCTCCTTAACCCTTTTGGCAAGCATATGTGTGCGTTAGAGGGGGGATTGTAGGGGTAATGTACGGCGCTTCCTTGAGGGGGAATGAAAGGAAAAGCATGTTGGCGGGGGGATTTTGATGGACGATGGTCCTGCGGCGATATGCCTGAAAGGCCTATTCAGTTGGCTTTGAAATGTGCGGTCCACACATGATGCAAGGCTGCCTCAAAGAAACCTCAAAGTAAGAAGAGAAACAGCCTGGCTGTCCTATTTTGAAAATCCCTCAAAAAGGCACTTTGGGTGAGGACTAAATGCTAAAATGTATGACGCTTAAAACACACCATAAACATGGTATATATTTTTGAAAAACCTTGCCACAGTATACAGAGACCTTCCAAACAAGCACAGATTCTGGATTAAGAGATATCACGACAGTAAATACAGCAAGTACAGAGTCCTACCCAGATAGTTTAAAATGAACTATATAAAGGCCACCAGCTATACTGACACCATTAGCCTAAACACCAAAGGATACAGCAAGCAGTATGACTGCATGTTTCAACCAGGCTTACCACTAGCACAACTCACCATTTTGTATGAGACAAACCCATACATCGACTTTAGTATTCTGATATGTGTTCATGAGATTACTTATGACTCAGTATAAAAAGCCCATACCTTGCATCATAGACCTCTGACTAGCAAAGTGAATAGGAGTTCTTTGTGTAACCCTAAATGTGGTTGCTATTAGCACACCCACAGACATCTACCAGAGCGACAAATTGAAGACTTGTTCTTGACAGAGACTAATGAGATGATTTAGGAAGAAGAAAGGCAGTATTTCTGAAAACATCTGACTACCACACACTGTGTTTAGTTAAAGATCGCACAGCTACAGCAAAGTAGGAAATGACACCGCGTGGGAACCAGTGCCAAAGCAACTTTCATTAACTGGAACTATTGGAAGAATGCTCACTAAGACTGAAGCTCACCCAAAACTCAATACAAAAAAAAAAAAACGGAGGGAAGTGTTGTCAGGCTTCTCATTTTATGTAAATGTGCGTAAGCAAGTTCAAAAAAGCACATGTATGACTATGAGCACATGCCCATGTGACATGCATGTGCTGATTTGTATGGGTGTGTGTGTGAGTGTGTGCCTGTATGTCCATATATGGATTCCTGTGTGAATAAGTGTGTTCTTTTTACATGTTTGTGCACAAGAGTGTCTGAGTCAAGTGTGTTGATTGATAATCAGGTGAGAGTGTGATGTTAATGACAATACTGGTAGCTGATTTTCATCAAGACAATGTTAATTGGGAGCTTCCAGAGTCAAACACACACGCACACACCCACATGCCCGCACATTACACATGCACGCACAAGCACACACACACACACAAACGCACGCACGCACGCACGCACGCACGCACGCACGCACGCACGCACGCACGCACGCACGCACATACGCAAGCACGCACGCACTCTCACACACACGCACGCACGCACGCACGCACGCACTCTCACACACACACACACACACACACACACACACACACACACACACACACACACACACACACACACACACTTTCAGAACACCAAGCTATAATAAAATCATAAAAAAATCACAAAAGCTCTACACCCAGACAATGCCGTCACCACACTCCCCAAACTAAGCGAGCACAGAATGCAACCATTCAAACGGGACATGGAGGCAGGAGAGGACCAAGAGCTACAACTCACCTTTCATATCAGTAGGGAACGCAGCAAAGGGCTCTGAGAGAGAGGGAGAAAGAGAGAGGAAGAGAAAGAGAAATTAATTTTAGCCCAACCACTAAAGTAAGTTGTCATGGCTTAAGTACGCTACTACATGCTTCGTTTGGGTTTGCCCAATTATTTATTTTTTTATTTCCTTTTATCAAATGCAGTCATACAGTACATCACATCATTACATGAAATTAAGTGCGACTGGTACAAGTCTTA
>NC_137922.1:20381634-20394134 GCF_963457725.1 Sprattus sprattus | reverse complement strand
CAACAGTCACCCAAATTTTAATCAGCTCCTTTGGAATCAATCATGTGGAATGCATTATTTTAAAATGAGCAAATTCACAATGTTTCTTATATTGGTTTAGAATATTCTGGAATCCCCTTTCCACCCCCTTTAGCTCAAAAACGTAACTGACTGGCCAGCACACACAACAGGATACAGATGCCTTGTCCAAAAGCATGGCTTGAGGGGGACAAACAAGGCCTCAGGCTTCTTCAAAGAGGACTTTGTGTCTGTCAACTCTTTCCTTTTCCACAAGTGAAAAAGGAAAAACAAAAACAACCGGCTTAGATGCAACGTGCTCGTGTCAGCCGGAGTTGTTTACAGCGACAGTTGCTTAGTTTGTAAATTGGCCCTGGGATTTCTCCTCAGCCCCATTAAGGCGGTGGAGGAGACTGCAGCTTTGAGGAGGCAGTCGGCTGGAGCAGGTTTTGTCTGTGAGATAACTAGCCCCACCGGGCCCCCGTACACCATCAACGAATATGCTGATTAAATCACCTGTCTCTCAGTGTGTGACGGTGTGGACCAAAGTGTGTAAATGTGTGTGTGGGGGAGGGGGAGAGAGAGAGAGAGAGAGAGAGAGAGAGAGAAATTGCTTTGTAAAGGAAGAAGTTCTTGGCTAACCTCCTTTTCAAATGAACGACAATACAATTAGCATTAAAAGAACTGTGCATGTGGATGAGACAGCTTTTGTCCCAGCAAAGCTATTGTGTTCAAATGTCAGACTAGAGTTTTAGTAAGAATAATAAGCACTGATACAATTATAAGATGATGAAACTTTAATGAGGATGCAGTAACATCCTGTTTTGCTTGTTGTTGTATTGTTTCTTTAATATACTTTGATTAATTCTCTGATCAAAAATGAAGCCACACCTTCCTGAGTGAGTAGCAGTGATCATGATGAATCACCTTTGAAAATAACATTTCAGCAGCTCTGAGAAGAATACAGGGAGAGCAACATCTGCCTTGCAGATGACATTTTAACTCTCTGGCAGGCCAATGGTGTTATAAGATGGAAAGGTGTGTGTGTGTGTGTTTGTGTGTGTGTGTGTGTGTGTTTGTGTGTGCGTGTGTGCGTGTGTGTGTTAGAGAGAGGGAGAGAGAGGAAGGGAGAGAAAGAAAAAGGGAGATAGTTTTTGCACCCACTGGGAATTCTGACAGGGTGTCCACAAGCTCTTCCCAACACATGTGCTTGATGCACCATCCAAGCTGTCTGCCCTTGCTGTGTACGTGTGTGTGTGTGTGTGTGTGTGTGTGTGTGTGTGTGTGTGTGTGTGTGTTTGTGTGTGTGTGTATGTGTGTGTGTGTGTGTGTGTGTGTGTGTACAGCTCACCCTAGCTCACCCAGCCATGCCATAAACCACACGTTGCCACCACGAACTCAAGTCAAGCACCACCCATCATTCCCCCTTAACGATCTCCTAATGCCAGCACCGGCATCCTGCCAGTTGCCATTAAGAATCTGAGGAGATCCCAGTGTCTGATTGGTCAGCTCCCCTGGCACTCTCTTACACCCCTCCTTCTCCTCCTCCTCCTCCCCCTCCTACCCCCTGGCACTTGGCGGTTCGCTCGGCAGACGGGAGCGTAAACGAGCGCAAACGAGCCCTTCGCTTCCTGTGTGCTTTGATAAGCTGGTCATACATTATTAATCCATTTTCACAGCCTCCTGCTGGAGCAGGAATGTGACAGGGAGAGGGAGAGAGCGAGAGAGAGAAAGAGAGGCGGTGAGAGAGGATGAGATGGTGAGATGCACAGTGGGAGAGGAGCGAGATGGAGAGATAGTCACTGAACGAAAACAACAAATGATGGAGAGAGGGGAAGACGAAAGAGAGATACACAACAGAAGAGAGGGAACAGACGAAACACGAAAAGACAAAAAGAGATGCTGCTAGAAAGGGAATGAATAAATGGGGCGAGCCAGATTGAGAGAGACTGAAGGCACAAACTTAACAGAGTAAAGAGTGTGTGGGCAAAAGCAACCCCTTTGCACTCAAACCCTTTCACCCATCTCCTCACAGGCACAGGTGTACACACTACCTTTCCTTCCTTACTTTCTAGAAACATCTTAATGTGTGACACCTGGGGTCAACTACGATCTGGACCGAGCTCAAGAGAGACAGAGAGTAGCCTGCAGTGCTGCGAGCGATAGAGTCAGTCCCCTGTGGTGAAGGGGAATCTTTGAACTCTGACTCCACTGGCTCGGATGTGAGATTCCGCTCAAGTACCTCTGAATGCGAGATAAATCCCATGACGCCCTCCCAGACGTTTCCATGGGTTGTTAAATCTTCCCGGGAACGTGTTTAAAATCCATTAAAATCAATGAATTTTAAACAGGGTAAGGATAACAATCCCTTTACCCTGAGTGTGGAAAAAGGGAGTAATATCATAAACCTAGCTCACCCCACCCCCTCGATCTCTTCAAGAAGGTTTTAAGTACACAGAAGTCTACTTAGGATGCGAAAACCTGCCTGCAAGGTAGTGGAGCACTCTGGAATGCCCTGCGGGGAATTTCGCTTTTCCAGAAGAATCCGCAGCTCTGAAACCAATTAGATCCTTTGCATTAACCCTTTCCTTGTTCACTTCAAAAGGGCCCGGATTGTTCCCTTGTGATGTTGAAAACTAAATTACATTCAGCCAAGCTGAAATGAAATGCATTAAGAAGTACTAGATTTGTCTAAAGCAGATCGATTTGAATAATCACCCAATTAAGTATATTTCAACCATGACTGAAACCAAGCTATACTTAAATATATATAAAAAAAAAGAATTCAAATTCTAATTCTACTTCTAATTTATCTCCTCAGGTACAAAGACTTAACAACTCCTTTGCCTGCCTTCTGGGCTGCCTAGCTCAGGTATACAGACACAGCTTTGGAGTAACACTCATCCTTAAAAGTGACGGAATGAAAATAACAGCATGGGTGGAAACACCACGGGAGGAAAGAAAGTGCAAGACCTTGACAAAAGTCGCCAAAAAGCTTGTGACAGAGTGGAGGAGAGGAGAAGAGAGGTATGGCAGAGTGGAGGAGAGGAGAAGAGAGGAAAGGCAGAGTGGAGGAGAGGAAAAGAGAGGAAAGGCAGAGTGGAGGAGAGGAGAGGAGAAGAGAGGAAAGGCATGCCAAGCGTTCCGACATGTGGAGAGCAGACCACAAAGGCACGGAGGGAGGGAGAGAAGGATAGGACGGATGGATGGATGTATTGGTGCAGGGGGCAGAGAGCTCGCACAAACAACGTGTCACCAGAAGAGGACAGCCACATAATCAGCCATAATCCGTCTCAGAAGGAGCTGCCCCAGGCTGTGTGTGTGTCTGTGTGTGTGTGTGCATATGTGTGTGTCGGGGGGGGATGCTTAAGTGCACACTCTGCCTCGGACTTTGTGGTCTTCAAATGGTTCCACATGGAACCTCACATTTGTTTTTCATGCTTCCAGCAAGGCTGTCAACGGATGCAAATACAGGATGGGTCTCCTAAAGCAACACACATGGTTGCAGGCATGGGGTTGGCATGGGGTTGGATTATATAACCGAGAGCAGCAAAACTAAATTCTGTATGTATATGAGTGTAAATTAATGTTTTCATGTGTTTACAATCCGGCTATTTTATGTAGATGAACCCCAGAAAGGCATTAGTTCTTTGGGCTTTTGTCTGTTCACCTATGCATGTTTGTATGGGTGTGTGATATGGGTACTCACTGACCCAAAACTACTACTCTTACTTTCATTGGGAATGGCATAAGTGTGTATGTGTTTGTCTGTGTGTGTGTCTAGGTCTTGGGCTTTGTCATGATGCGTATGTATGTGTGTGTGATATGTGTGTGTGTGTGTGTGTATGTGTGTGTGTGGGGGGGGTGGGGGGTCTATATTTGTGTGTGCATTTGCATGTGTGTGTGTGGGAGGTTGTGTGTGTTTGTGTAGGTGTGTAGCAGGAGACTCACTGTTGGAGCCCAAGGCTGGGTCCTGGCCGGGTCCGGTGGTTCTGTTGGAGCTCTGCAGGGCCCAGACGAGACTAGAGGCCGGGTCGAGAGTCCACCCACACAACCCCTGCTCAAAGTCACACACTCCCTCCTGAGACGATTGAGGAATGCTGGGGGCTAAAGTGAGGATGGTGAGAAAAAGAGAGAGTGAGAGAAGGAGAAAGAAAGGAAGAGAGACAGAGAGCAAATGGTTATGACAGAAGATCATTTAGTTCTTTTTTACTTCAGCTGCATAATTTCTGGTGTAATTAATCTTCTATACAGTGAGAGCAAACTGTCAAGTCATTGGGCCTGGCATTACAGATGAGAAAGAGAGCGAGCGAGAGATGAAAGCCAAAGAAAGGCAGATGTACGTGTAGAGCTAGAGACAGCAAGACAGAGTTCACCCTAGGGTACCATGTTTCACCATTACATATTCATAGGCATACTTATCCTCCATACTCCATCACAGGTCAAGTTCATGAGGGCATAGCACTAAGTTTCGCCTAGCCTAGCCTTCATCGATAACAAGGAACTACTACACTTCACACACACACACACACACACACACACACACACACACACACACACACACACACACACACACACACACACACACACACACACACACACACACACACACACACACACACACACACACACACACATACATACATACACACATACAGAGTATATGTATGTACTCTGAGCGCAGCCGTAGGAGCCAGGAACTGACGATTAGCATGGATCCTGCACAGCCGCTGTTGCTCAAAGGCAGTCAGTTGGAGATGGATATCGATTAGCTAGCGGAGCATCCATCAGCGCTGTGCTTACTCTCACAGACGCACTAACCGGCTAACCGCTCCAGGCAGCTGGATCAATGGCCCCCCAGGGAGGCAGAGACAGAGTGAGCTGAGCTGTCCAGACACCTGGGTTTAGGATTACAGCCAAAAGGGTCCGCACCCACACCAGCAGGCTAGCGCTTGCACACCTAGCGTAGCCTACAGGAGGACTAAATATATCCTGGCATCTTCATTTCCACATGTAGCCTCATATGTCTGGTGTAGCTCAAGACAGGGCTGTGCTAATCTTCACATTGATTAAAACAAGTGAATCCAATTCTCCTGGTTTCAGGGACAGTAGCTTATGTTAACATTCTTCCTGCACGGATAGAACTCTTGTTTTGCATTTTGGCTGAAGCAAAAATATTACCACATCCGAGATCCGCAATGCCATAATGTGGAAGAAGCGTTCCCCTCATGCTTCTTTATCAGCATAATAATACAAAAGCGAGTGCAGATTAGGAAAAAAAGGGGAGGGGAGACTAACAGGATGCTTCAGAGACAGACAGACCTTGGAACTCAGACATCCAAAAGCCTTGAGAAAAATAGGTAGAGGCAGAGGAAATAAGGACTGAGTGAAAAAGAGATAGCATCGCGGCTGAGTGTGATGGGAGCCGGGTCATATCCTCCTCAGTCTTACCTGTGCTGAAAGGCTCACTGGCGTTGGGCTGCGTTGGGGCGGGGGTGGGGGTCGTGCTCTCGGGAACCGTGCTGGTTTCTGTGGAGAGAAAAGAGATAGGATAAGTTATGATAAATGTGTGTGTGTGTGTGTGTGTGTGTGTGAGAGAGAGTGAGAGGAAGAGTGTGTGTGTGTGTGAATGTACAAAAAGGGTGCGGAAAATAGAGGGAGAGCATATGTTTCTCATTGAGTGTGAGAATGATGGAGAGGAAAGGGATTCTCTGAGTGTGTGTGAGTGCTTGCGTATACAGGAAAGAGTAAAAGGAAAGAGCGAGTGTGTGTGCGTGCGTGCGTGTGTGTGTGTGTGTATGGTGTGTTTGTTTATAAGCCTTTTATAAGGGCCTTGACGGATGATGTTTCAAGGTAGTGCAGTGCACTGGCAGGCTGGCTGCCCTGACATCCGGCAGAGTTATTTGTCACGCTAGTGCGCACCAGGGAGGAGGGAGCCTTGGCATACAGAATACAGAACAAACATGTGATCACACACACGAACACACACACACACACACACACACACACACACACACACACACACACACACACACACACACACACACACACACACACACACAGATACAGATACAGTCAACATAAACATTCATACACTCCCATACATAAGGCATATAAAATCATTATACACTGCATACACATGCATGCACCCCCCCCCCCCCCCACACACACACACACACACACCCACACACACAGGGTTCGCAGAAGCTCCTGACCAACACAAATCACTTTTCTGTGAGGTGTGAGTAGACAGCCATAACTCTCCCTCCATAGAGAGAGTGAGAATAAGCGAAAAGAGGAAGAGAGTTGGAGAGATAGAGAGGGGGAACCACTGCAGATAGGGGGTAGATAAACGTGTGCAATCTCACAGCTTTAACAACAACCTTGCAAAAACACAGATCACCATATCTCCTCATCTGAAAATTGTGTAGAGCCAGTATAATGCAAACACCACAACATGTTTCACAAGTATAAAATACAGGAAAACAGAGCTTCTACAGATCAATTTACTAAAACGGTCTAAATAAAACATTACATTCTATATGAAATGGAAATTCAACTACATTGCTTTGCCTTATCTATTTATATACAGAATAGGTATTTTGTATTGGTAGGATGCTGTGCTTCTGTGAAGGGAGAAATACACTGAACAGGGCCAATGGATTCTAAGTAATACGGGCATGTTTCATGAAAGAGAGGAGACATGTCTGTGATATTTGTCATATGAAGCATGCTAATGCCACGGCCTCAGGTGATGCTATTAGCAACCTAATAAGGCTTTGCTCTTTGCTCTCGGTTTTCCTCTCATCCTTTTTTCTCTATTCTTTCTATCGCTGTCTCTTTTTCTCGCTCTGTCCGTTGTTTTCTCTGTTTCACGGCTTAATTGGTTAAGGCAGAAATTGTCCGTGTCAAACACATGGACACACACAAAGGCACATATGTTAAGAGACAGGCACACACACACACACACACACACACACACTGATGCACTAACAGAACACATACACATTCACAAACATATAGCGAAGGCACACACAGAGACACACACGCTCTCCACTTAAAATGCTGCATGCTTAAAGGTCAGCTCTTGTCACGGTGTAATGATGGTGACCTTTCTGTGTAGTGACGGCGGTGTCAGAGGTATGGACAGAACAGAGAGAAGCAACAATGTGACCGAGCGCCTGCCTTGCAGCGTGCTGCTGCTCAAGTGTAGGTATGTGTAAGTGTGTGTGTGTGTGTGTGTTGAATAAGAATGAATAAGTGAGAGAAAGTCAGACAGAGGTGGGGGGCATTTGTGTTTAGCTAGGAAAAGAGTCACAAACCACATAGAGAGACTGGTATGGAGGAGGTGTAGGTGAGAGTAAAGAAATCAGCAGTATACAAGAAAAAAAAACAGCATACAAACATCACAAAAGAACACCAACCACTGACCCTGATTCAGCTTTCAAGGACATGACTCCCACCAACCGTTTCCTGGGAACTCCCTAACTGAGGCCAGTCTAAGCTTCTACCTCTTCTTCACCCCTTCCCCTTTCTCTACCATCACCTCATCCAATCTCTTTTCTCTCTTGCTTTTTTCAATCCACTCACTTAACCTCACCTCCTTTACTCCTGCCATTTATCCCTTCTTTTCCTTATTCCCTCTCTCCCTCCCTCACAGCCCCTTCCTGCAGCGGCGACCAGCCATTTCTCTCAAAAGAGCCTGACACAGCAATATCTGAACGACAAGGAGGAGGGGAAAAAAACTTCAATTATGGAGAAAGCCTCCCTACAAATCTCAGGCTGCCAAGAAAGAGCTTGGTGCTGCCACCGGAGAGTGCAAAGAATGCTGGGTAATAGAAGGAAGGATCCGGAAGGCATCGGCCCAAAGAAAGCTAGGGGGGGATTTGTGAGATCATTACCTTAGTGCAGTAACACAGAGATACATACACCACAGGCTGACACACAATTACACACACACACACACACACAAACACACACACACACACACACACACTCTCACACACACACACACACATGCACATGCACACACAAACAAAAGCACCCACAAATACAAGGACAAACAACATAAATACATGCACACACACACACACACACACACACACACACACTGATAGCTCAGAAGCAATATCTAATCACAGGATTTCTGCCTCTGAAATGAGTGCGGCACAGCAGCAGGTGACGTGTTTTCGTACAGTCTCCCGCCAATTACACCCTCAGACTTTCATTAATCTGCGGGGGAAGATGCGATCTGATGACGACCTAATGCAGATGAGATGTTTATCACACACACAGTGGGAGTCTGGCTGAGCCCATCCACACAGACAAGAGGACTCTCAGATACACGAGAGAAAGAAAAGAAAAGAACGATGGAATGGAAGAGGTAGAGAGGGCGAGTGACAGACTGACTGAGGATGTGAAAAAGAGAATAAATGAGAGAGAAATAAATAAATGAGAGTGAGAGAGAGAGAGAAATAAAGGTCTATAATAGAGGCTGTGAATTCAGGAAAGAGGAATCGAGGAAGGAAGAAATGGATGACCAAGTGAATGAGGGAGTGAGTGAACGAGTGAGTGAATGAGTGAGTGAATGAGTGAGTTAGCGAGTGAGTAAACGAGTGAGTGAACGAGTGAGTAAACAAGTGAGTTAACGAATGAGTGAACGAGTGAGTAAGTGACTGAGCAAAGAAGAAGTGAATGTCCTTCTGAGTGAATCAGACTACATGATCTGAGGGAGGAGTAAGGCGAGCCATCAGGAAACAGACAGCTCCCTATCGGGGGCACTGATGAGATCATACAGTACCAATGCAGCCATTCCCTCTGACACACAGACATGGAAAAGCTGTCAGGATGGCTTAGCACAAGGGGGCAAAAGGGGCAGGATCATGATGAGAAACAGAGAAAGATGGAAAGAAAAAATAGACAGCAAAAGAGACTGAGGGAGATAGAAAGAGAGAGCAAAATATTTCCATAGACTGGACACTCCCCTTAGTCAAGGAGTGGAAACAGACAGAGATTAACAGAACCATGTGTGCGAGTGAGTGACTACAGAGGGATAGAGAAGGAAAGAGGGAAGAAGAAAAAAAGAGAGAGATGATTGAATTTCAAAGGGGCCGGGGTCCAGGCTGAAGCTCACCATGCTACCAAACTAAAGAACATCCTGTAAGAAAGTTATATTCAATCAGACATTCAGAACAACGGCCACAGTCTACAGAGAGGAAAAGGAGAGAGGGGCGAGTTGCAGCTGCCCAGTGGCGTTGGCACACACACACACACTCTTACACACACACACACACACAGGAAAAACAATAAAATAATAGTATTTTTCCCAAATTTGTTTGAGTGTACGTGTTTGAGTCTATGTGTGTGTGTGTGTGTGTGTGTGTGTGTGTGTGTGTGTGTGTGTGTGTGTGTGTGTGTGTGTGTGTGTGTGTGTGTGTGTTGTGTGTGTGTGTGTGTGTGTGTGTGTGTGTGTGTGTGTGTGTGTGTGTGTGTGTGTGTGTGTGTGTGTGTGTGTGTGTGTGTGTGTGTGTGTGTGTGTTCGTGTGTGTGAACACAAGAGTTCACTGAAGCTGTTTACAGTTTATTTATTTTTGAATGCTGGCTGTTTGAGTGTCTGGGCGATGTGGGAAAGGTTTCTCAGGCACACACACATACAATCACACACACACACACACACACACACACACACACACACACACACGTTAGTGTAAGGCTGACGTGTTCCCCTGAATATTTCATCCTCTCGCTCTCATGTGAAGCTATTAATGGACGGATGGAAGAATCACACACACACACACACGCGCGCCTGATGATGTCACCGCATGACTCTACGGTGAAAACACACCATGTCTGAACACTGTCCTCCCCAAGCGAGCCCTCTTCTGAGACATACACACACACACACACACCACAACACAACCGATTATAATAAACCTCTCCCACATCTGACCAAGACTGAATACCAGTGAACATAGCAGCTTGGGGATCTGAGAACTACATAATGTGTGTGTATGTGTGCATGTAGGTATGTATGTGATGTAATTATGTGTGAGCATTTATATCTCTGACTTCATCTAGCTGTCGTTAGTTAAAACCAGTAGGACATCTGCACCCAACAATATTTATATCCTTTTGTTAATTCCTTACATGTGGATACAAATAAAGATAGAAAAAGGGAGTGTGGGTGTGTTTATATATAGTGTGGTGTGTGTGTGTGTGTGTGTGTGTGTGTGTGTGTGTGTGTGTGTGTATGTTCCCATGTTGAGCGCTGTGGTTGTGGGTATCCTGTGTTGTGTCCGTTGAGAGACCAGCTGTGTGAAGATGGGAGATCGGGAGAATGAGAGGCCAGTATGCACTACACATCTGGCTCCAAGACCATTGTGCACACACACAGACACACACACACACACACACACACACACACACACACACACACACACACATACACATACACACACACACTTGGCGTGCGCACACACGCACAGACACACACACACACACACACACACACACACACACACACACACACAAACACACACACAAACACAACATCTACTGGCTCCCATAGTTTTGTAGACGATCTTGTTACTCTCTCTGAGGACCCTTTTTCCTCTACCATGAAGGCACTTTTTCACTGTTTCATCTCTCTCTCTCTCCTTTTTTCATCATCCCTCTCTTTTATCTCTCTCCATCTGTACCCTAACTTTTCATCCTGCTTTCTTCAGCCTTGCTGCTTCAGGTAGTGCTGGCACAGATAGAAAACATGTGTGTGTGTGTGTGTGTGTGTGTGTGTGTGTGTGTATGGGGGGTTGATGAGCCACAGTAAAGGCAGACGCCTGTAAGGTTGTGCAAACATTTGAAAGTACTTTAGCAGTGTTGGAGGAGGGAATCAAGAGATCAAGAGAGAGTGTGTGCTTGATATACATATGTATGCAGAGTGTAGCATGTGGTGTGTGTGTGTGTGTTTGTGTGTTTGTATGTGTGTGGCTCACCTGGAAGACTGCATCCCAGCACTTCCATCCTCATTCCGATCCCAGCGGGAGACCAGCGCTCTGGATAAACCCGGAGAAACTGCGCTGGAATCTCCTCGAAGCGCCGCAGCTCCGGAGTGTCATAGTGTGTGTTCCCCTCAAACACCTGTGAAAGAGATGACAACATGTGATTAGTTTCACTGACTCATACACACTAACACACGCACGCACGCGCACACACACACACACACACACACACACACACACACACACACACACACACACACACACACACCTGCATTGTATATCTGCTATTTGCCATCAATGTTTTAGAAAATGGACACTTTGAGAAGGAAGATTACAAGGCGACTGCAACAACTTACAACTAGGGAGTCTCAAAGGAACTGTACTTGAATCTGGGAATGTTCACACACACACACACACACACACACACAGGGAGAGATAGAGAGAGAGAGAGAAAGAAAGAGAAAGAAAAATAGAGAAAGCTAGAGAGAGAGAGAGAGAGAGAGGGAGATGTCACCTTTGGCATGCTCGTCTTCGTGTCCATAATCCAGTTCCAGTCGTTCCCATTGAGGCTGTGTGCCAGCCGGTACTTCCTCACAAAGGCCCGGTTATCAGCGCTGGTCCCCCCACTCTCCTGGCTCCTGGCCCCCTGGGTGATGATGCCCCGCACCACCTTCACCAGGCCCAGGTCCACCTGCAGCCACTCCTCCCCAGCCAGGGGCTGCGTGGGATGGGGGAACCAACCCGACCTGCTGGCCACCAGCCGCGCAGCGCTGGGGATCCAGTGGAGCTCGCGCGATGAGGAGGCAGAGATCTGGGAGTCGGGGAGATGGCCGGAGAGCATGCCCTGCAGCTCAGAACATGGAGCGTCTGAGGAGAAGAGAGAGAGGGGGAGAGAGAGAGAGAGAAAGGGGGGGATGAAGAGGAGAAAGAAATATGAATGACATTGGAAGGGTACAATTACAACTGATGAAATATAATGAGGAAATATTTCAGCACATCTACCAGCACTCTTCAATCCGTCAAAGACTAATCCAAAAACATGTACCGTAAATAGCTGTGATAACTTATCAACACACACACATACACCTCCTTAACAGGATCAATAATAATTCAGCTCTAGCTTTCTGGCTTAGCAATCATCATCTCGCAGAGGGAGGCTTTGTGACGCAGGAAAGGTGAAGAGAGAGGAGACACATGGCAACGCAGATATTGATGGTAGAGGTAGTGAGAGAGGGCAAATGGGGCACTGAACTTCAGATGGACTGACGTGTTAAGGGTGCAGAAATCAATGTTGCATTAGGTTATGTCACCGTATATGCGCATCGTGTAAATAATGAATCCATGGGAAAAGCAAAAAACCGTGTGCATACCCAGGGTGTGTGAGTCTGCGCATCTGCGTGTGTGTGTGTGTGTGTGTGTGTGTGTGTGTGTCTGTGTATGTGTGTGTGTGTATGTGTCTGTATGTACTGTATGGGAGTGAGTGTATCTTTGTATTTGTGCATACTT
>NC_137922.1:20331634-20376634 GCF_963457725.1 Sprattus sprattus | reverse complement strand
AACTCGTAGGTGGACTGAATGGATAGAGGGGGAGAGACGAGGAGAAGAGAAGAAAACAGAAAAGAATGAGAGGAGAGGAGAGTGGAGGACAGGAGAGGAAATGGTAAAAGAGGAGAAGAGAGAGAGAAGATGGTGGGAGAGAGGTGAAGAGAGTGGAGAGCGAACCAGAGGGAGATGAAAGAACGTTAGAGTAGAGAAGTTGGAGCAAGAAACATTATTGCATGAACCACTTCCCTCTCTCTCTCTCTCTCTCTCTCTCTCTCTCTCTCTATCTCTCTCTCTCTCTCTGTCGCTGTGTCTTCTTCTCAGTCTCTCTCAGAGTTCTTGGCACTTTTCTATATTTTCCTTGAAACTGATGGCACCACAGGGATTACTGCTCGGCTCTGTTCAAGACATTACTCTCTCTCTCTTTCTCTTTCTCTTACTCTTTCTCTCTCTCACACTCTCACTCTCTCTCTCTCTTTCTGTCTCTGTCTCTTCCCATTTCCTTCTCTCTCTCCCCCCCCCCCCCCCCCTTCTCTCTCCCTCCTCTCTAGTCATGTCCAGATGAAGATGTTGACAGTAGGAGCTGGTTCCAGTTGGCAAGACTCCAGCCTCCAGCACTTTCTTCAGCAGGAGGGAGACGGCCTGGAGAGAGTATGTGTTTGTGTCTGTGTGTTTTGTGTGTTTGTGTGTTTGTGTGTTTGTGTGTTTGTGTGTGTGTGTGTGTGTGTGTGTGTGTGTGTGTGTGTGTGTGTGTGTGTGTGTGTGTGTGTGTGTGTGTGTCAGTCTGGTTGTCTGTCTGACTGAAGAAGATTGGATGAGATTATGTTTGTGTGAATGCACTCGTGTGGGTATGTGTGTGTGTGTATTAAGACGTACACTGGACTTAAATGAGAGAGTCACCCTCTCGTTATGTGCCTGTGTGTCTGTCAGGTTGGTCAGGTTGTTTATCTGGCTGTGCAAGATCTAATGAGCTAGTGCTTATTTGAATGTATGCGTGTGTGTGTGTGTGTGTCTGTGTGTGTTACTGTAGCTTCTTGTCTCTAAACAATGCCCCCACTTCTCCTCCCTATCCCCTCTCTCTCTCTCTATCCCCTCTCATGGGCTTCCTGTCACCTGCAGTAAAATATGACACACAGCCACCACCCTCCTCACCCTTCACTGCACAACAGCCCATCACTCTCTCGCTCTCTCTCTCTCTCTCTCTCTCTCTCTCTCTCTCACTCTCTCTCTCTCTCTCTCTCTCTCTCTCTCTCTCTCTCTCATTCCTCCGGCAGGCTGACTGATGTGCCTAAACTGCTTTGTGTGCTGTTTCTCTCAGCTCCTTCTCTGTGCGGCCCTGACAGATTTACTGCAGGTCAGAACTAGGATGGATTTACGGCCAAAAAACAGGATGTGTGACTGCTTTCTGTTGGCCTGCGGGGTCCACCCGCTCACTCCATTGCTCATTGAAAAGTGTGGCTGCAATCTGAGTGTGTGTGGATGGACCTGCACGTGTGTGTGTGTGTGTGTGTGTGTGTGTGTGTGCTCTGTGAGTGTTATTGATTGCGTATGAGTGCGTGTGAATCAGCCATCAGGGATGTGAGGCATATGCCAGCAAGAGAAGGAGAGCGCTTTAGAGTGTTTGTTTCTGTGTCCAGTCAAACGGCTCATGCAAGTTTGAACAATCAGGCACTCCTTAGCAGTAAACAGAGTGCATCCGGAATAGCAGCACAGCATTGTCACACAAGGGTGGTCGGGGGGGTGGGGGTGGGAAGAGCTTTTCCAGCTCGCAGGAATCAGCTGATGCCAGCTCTCTGTCACAATGATGCGTCACTAACCTCCAAAGCTAAAGAACTCTCTCCATCCCCCCTTCTCAACCCTTACACCCCCCCCCCCTCCCCCTCCACACACACACACACACACAAACACCATGCATGCTATTTCTCCTGCACACCACCTGAGAATCCTCTATCCAACACAAGGTGCCATCAGAGACGTGAATGCTAGCAGACAATGTGCTCATTAGGCAGCTACGTTAGCGAGCGCTACAGCCAAGAATAGCAAGACCAATGGGGTTAAGGCCTTATTCAGGTGAGATGATTAAGCCGCCCTAGAGCACTAACTGAGTCTAATAAGCTTTGCTGGAATGAGTTTTGCCCAAGGTTGCGGTGCCAGCCGAACTGATCACAGCCTTTAAAGCAATGAAGTGATGAAGCAATGATGTACGTATGTTAGTGGATCATTTAAACACCTGGTGAAAAGGAAACATCCTTCTAGTGATTTATGAACATACTGTATGCCTTTGTATAAAACGATTTCTTAAGGACCATTTATAAATGGACCTTGAATAAAAAGATCAAAAAAGATCATTCTTGAGAAAACTGACCAGTTCTGGCCGGCCCTCTATCATAAGGAAAAAGCAAGATCCACAGATTCTATTCGGAACAGATATAAGGGAGTTTCTTGTTGCAATACTTCTACCTTCTAGTATTACTGTATATCTAGTATTAATGCGTTGATAAAAAGAACACTTTGAACAAACAGGCATTGCCTTTGGAGATGAATCAAAAACCTTCACTTGTCAATCCACTCTCTACCACCCAAGTATTGACTAGGTGATTAGGAAATTGATTGACTGATGGTGCTTTGATAGTGATGGTGCAGACTCTAAATCCATTCATGCACTTGTATTCCAGTTGAGGAGCACTACTGGGCCCAAACTGAAATAGAACACAAAGCAATTCTTATATAAGGTTCTGTGGTGCCACAGTGGCCAGGGCTCTAGAATATTCTAGACTTACCTGCTCTCATTGCCTATAATTGGTCTGTTGTATGTGTTGATGCAGGGCATAGACGCATCAGGATAACCCCTCAGATGCTGGGTCTAAGCTTTTAATCAAACCTCATCCCATGAAAACGACAATCGCAAGGTAAATCCCCCCTGTCCGTTATCAGCAGGTGCTCCCCGGAGATTTGAGGGGTTAAACCGCACATAAGCATCTTTCAGGGCTTACGATTAAACATTGGCAGCGGCACTTTCGCTGTGGGATTAGTGGGCACGAATACACACACACACACACACACACACACACACACACACACAGAGCACAACCCCCCATGGAGCTACACGGAGTGGACCTCCATAAATCAAGACACGGGGGTTAAAAATGAAAGCGACGTGGCATAAACAGCCAGGCCACAACCACTACCACCGTCACCAGCAGCTGTAGCGCGCATTAGCACTCTGGCAACACTGCGGCACGAGCCATCGACCTCCTGCTGCTGCTGCTGCCCTGCTGCCCACCGGCATCGCCACCGTCGGCCTGCGAGGCCGTATTTACAGCTGATGTTTCTCCCCATTTCCTCTCACTTCCTGCCGCAGCAGCCCTCGACGTGGCTCGGATGCTCTCCCGAAATAAGCACCTCTCCTCGTCAGCTCACACAAACCGGGCACGCGACAGCTGTTGGTCCTCAGACACAGCCCTTTCTCTCCCTAGTCTACTACAGAGCAAATTATTATGTCATGAATCCAGCCCCACATCGGGGGAAATCCGGAACAGTCTCAACAGCTCACAGGGTACTGAATTTCATCTTTCTAAACTTTCACAATGACTTGAAATGATGGCACTCTACTGCAGAGGGAAATTGGGCTGGAGTCGGTTATATTTTAAATAGCCCGACCTCATGCATTTATGATGCGGTGGGTATTGGAATGCGTGGCAGATATTTAAATCTTGATAGCGCCCATCTCTCTTCTTGATAAGGTCGACGTATGGCCTCTCCGTCTCCGCATCGGTAATGTGAGGTGAAGCGCTGCTGCTTGTCTTGAGCTCGATGTGTGTTAACCACGGAGGAGGCAGAGAGCGTGAATGGAGCTGGAGTAAATCTCTCAGCGATCGCCGTGACAGACACACACACACACACACACACACACAGACACACACACACACACACACACACACACACACACACACACACACACACACACACACACACACACACACACACACACACACAGTGATTCTGATAATTTCTCCCACGCTCTGGGTGTTTACTGGTCCAGGTGTGTGTGTATGTGTGTGTGAGTGTGTGTGTGTGTGTGTGTGTGTGTGTGTGTGTGTGTGTGTGTGTGTGTGTGTGTGTGTGTGTGTGTGTGTCGGTATGTGAATGAGTGAGAGAGTGGGGGATAGTGCGTGTGTGACCGGTCACACAGGTGTGTTTATAGCCGGTAGTACACAGGCATGATGAATGACAGTGCCAGATAAGAGAGCACAAAGGGGCTGATTGTTCCTCACTGGCAGGCAACCATCCCTCTCTTCTGCTCCACTGACACTTTCCCCATTCTCCTTCCAGTAGCAGCCAGGAGTGAGGGCACACAAGGGTGGGGTGGTTGTTTGGGAGAGGCCATCTCTACGGCCCCCAGAGGCCCTCAAACACAGCTATCTGTGGTCGTCCAGGTGCCACCCCCTCCCCCTTTGATGGGGGTCAGGGCAATTAGGCCCACTGTGCTGTCTTCCCTTGACAGCACCTTTATGTCTTCCTTCTCCAGCCCCGGTGCTAACCGCTAACACTAGCTCTCCTTCCTCACCTGTCAAGCCCCAGTTAATGGGGTGTAATTGGTGGGAGGCTTCGTGTTCGCTGTCTCCCAGCTCCTGGGCTGGCTGGCTGCTCACTCTCGATCAGTAGACGCTTGACTATGTAATTAAACTCCTGATTCTGGCCCCAGAGACTGGGGAACATGCCATGTTGTTTTTTGCTTTTAATTATCACCAGCTGACAACTGGAAGGAAGTTGTGAGATAGATTTGGAGGGTTTTGCTTAGATAAAGCCTGGCATGAGTCATGGCCTTTCTCTTCTCACCGCTGAGCCAAACTGTCGAGAGAAAAACTCCCCTCAATATCAAGTTGCCGTCAAGTAAAAAGGGCGATAATGAGCTCTAAAGCTTTCTACAGAGTTATATGCTTCTCTGGTC
Organism: Sprattus sprattus; assembly: GCF_963457725.1. Classification (NCBI taxonomy): domain Eukaryota; kingdom Metazoa; phylum Chordata; class Actinopteri; order Clupeiformes; family Clupeidae; genus Sprattus; species Sprattus sprattus. Next base: position 20,371,698 of record NC_137922.1, on the reverse strand, counting down.
TTCTATGGTTTAAATGGATTTATTTGTCGAGACTTCAACACACTTACTTGAACTTTCCACCAGAATTAAACCCACCATATTGAGAGTGTACTTTTCCATAGAAATTTATATGAGAAATAAACTAAACAAACTGCCTTCACCAGTCTTTTTTTGTTGACCACAAGCTGTGAAAGTAGACCATGTCTCTAATTGACCGTAACTGTTTGGGGTTTCTTACCTTGTGGTTCTTGCCATGGCGGTACACCATCCAGTCCTCCCCGTTGGTGCTGACCTCCAGCTTAAAGGTGGAGACGTAGTAGGACTTCTGCGTCTCCTTGGAGATGGCCCCCTGTGTGGTAATGCCAGTCAGTACCTTGAGGAAATGGAGGTCCACCTAACGGAGACAGAGAGGCAGAGAAGAATTAGTGACATAGAAAGAGAGAGAGAGAGCAAAGACAGAGAGGTTGCAGAGAGGGAGGGAGGGAGGGAGGGAGGGATGAACATACAGGAGTGGAAGTATAAACAGACTGTAGGAGAGAGAGATGATTGGAGACAAATGAATGCATGTCAGCGATGACCTTCTGCTTCGTGTTCAGTGGCGGATCGATGCCTGGGATACACACACACACTCACACACACACACACATCGATGCCTGGGATCCTGACTATCATGCTGATCAGCACACTCAAGGCATTATCAATCTCCCTCAGAGCTGTGGCACTGATTAAGCATGCATTGCTTTATTGGCTAGCGATGCCTTAACCTCTGGTAGGGACCACAGGTCGAAAAAGTGAACCAACTCACTTAAGTTACTTGGATTGGAGGAAACAAAACTCTATATTCAGTCCTCTAAGAATGAATGAGAGGTTAGGAATGAGAGGAATAATCCATTTTATTTGTATTTCATTTTTAATTCATTTTTAATTCATTCAGGGGATGCATAAGCACAACCAAGCCAACTATTTTTGTGTTTACAAGGGCATTGATTAGCTTAATTAGTTGTCCTAGCTAAAGACTGCAGAGCAGAACGGAACAGAAATGTTATAGTTTACGGAATAAATGCATTGTATGATGAGCAATCTTGCTTCACCAATGTGTGTGCTGAAACTCTTCAAGTACTTGAGGATGCTCACTCCTGATATGTTGCATATCACATAGCTTAATGACGTGGACATGAATCTCAGCGTATATGTGTGTGTGTGTGTGTGTGTGTGTGTGTGTGTGTGTGTGTGTGTGTGTGTGTGTGTGTGTGTGTGTGTGTGTGTGTGTGTGTGTGTGTGTGTGTGTGTGTGTGTGTGTGTGTGTGTGTGTGTGTGTGTGTGTGTTGTGTGTGTGTGTGTGTGTGTGTGTGTGGACGTGCAACTCAGCGGTCATATGTGCCCATGTCTCTTTCAGCAGTGAGCAAATATCACATTGGTAGATATTTGTGTGTGTGTGTGTGTGTGTGTGTGTGTGTGTGTGTGTGTGTGTGTGTGTTGTGTGTGTGTGTGTGTGTGTGTGTGTGTGTGTGGACGTGCAACTCAGCGGTCGTATGTGTGGGATGGGACTTGTTACTGCAGCATCCCACAGAAGAGACAGTAGCTGTAGCTGCCATCTTTTTTTTCTGAGGCGTCCCCCTCAATTCCCCCGTCCCTGTCCTCACTTCACCCCAATAGTAGTCATAAGCGCAAGACAGACAGAGGCTTCTCTGCGCTCCATTAGTCAGGTCTGATCCAGGCGCAGGAGTGGGAGGGAGGGCTGAAAGGGTCTCACGCGTGCAGCAGATTGTCCTCTCTGTCATATCTATAAACCTGAAGCCAGGGTCATCAGTCACCCGCACAAGAGGAGTGCTGTCAGGCTCGGGCCCAGGGAGAGAGGGGACAGATGAGGGGGGGGAGATAGAGAATGGAGGAGAGAGGGAAAGAGAAGAGGGAGAGTGATAAGCAGAGAAATAGGAGAAAGATGAGAGAGGGGGGAGGAGAGAGGAGGAGTAGAGATGGAGAGAGGGAGTGAGAGAGAAAGAGAGAAAGAGATAGAGCTGGGAGATCAATAACACGTCCGACGGTTGCTAACTCTGGATTCCGTAGGACCCCCCTCATCAATCACCCGCGGTTACCGCCGGCGAGGAGCTGCACGCATCATCAGCCCGCTCCACCGACACAAAGCACCGAGCAGAGCAACGCCAGCACTCTGCCATGAGCCCATTCATGGGGATTTGGGGGTGTGCCTGTTGGGATGTCTGTGTATGTCTGTGTGTGTGTGTGTGTGTGTGTGTGTGTGTGTGTGTGTGGGTGTGTGTGTGTGTGTGTGTGTGTGTGTGCGTGTGCGTGTGCGTGTGCGTGTGCGTGTGCGTGTGCGTGTGCGTGTGCGTGTGTATGGAGGTCAAGGCCATGTTTGCATGATTGTATGTCTACCTTGGCGATAAAACTAAAAGGTTAACGAGCTGTTCATCCATAAGTTCATCCTTCTCTTGTTGTGCATATATCTAGCAAATAATGCAAACCATCCAACCATGACTGTGCTTATGTGTGTATATGCGGTTTTTTCCCCACTGTTTTCATACTCATCATTTTATCAGATTCCACTTCCATACATGATTGTGTGTGCGTGTATGTGTGTGCGCACATGTGTATGTGTTTGTGTGTATGCACACATGTGTGTGTGTGTTTGTGTGTCCTCACCTGTATGTACTCCTTGTTGCTGTCTTCGTTGGGAGTCCAGGCATTGTCGTCGTTATTGAGGCGAGCTTGGCGGGGCGACCAGCGTCCATCGTAGAAAGAGGACGAGGCCGTGATCTGGTCATCAGAGATGCGCCCTGACTCCAAGCCAAAGGGATTACTGCAGTGAAAGGCAGCTGGGAGAGAGAGAAGGGGAAGAACAGTGAGAGAGAGAGAGAGAGTAGGAGGAGAGCAGGGAGGAGGAGGGGTAGGAGGAAATGTAGAAGAAGGGAGGAGAGGAGGAGACAGAGCGAGAGAAAGCGGAGGGAGATAATATAACACACACACACATTCGCACACACACACACACACACACACACACACACACACACACACACATACACACAAAGTCATTAAACACCAGAGGTCCTTGTCATTTAGTAATCTAGTAAACACGCTCGCCTGATCAAAAGGATGATCCGCCCTTCATGTTACCACAGCACAACATGAAACAGATAACTACAAAAAAAAAAACACACACACACACAACAAAGAACACGGAGACGACAAAGACAAAGACACAGAACCAAAGAGACGGAGAGATGAGATGGGGGGATAGATTTACGGGCAGAAACGGAGAGAAGCTACTACCTGCTGAGCCTGAGAAAGGAAGTGACAGGACGAGACGGAGAAAAGGAGGAAGAGAGACAAAAAGGGGGGAAAAGAGAGAAAGCCACACATTGAGAAGACCACAGATAGGATGACAAACAGACACACACTTGCACACGCACACACACACACACACGAACACACACACACACACACACACACACACAGACACACACAGACACAAAGACAGTGATAGAGAAGGGGAACAGAGGAAGAGAGACAGAGGGAGGGCTACTCACTGTCGCTGACCTCCCGGTAGGTCATGTTGTAGCGGGCGGAAAAGCCGTCTTTGGCCACGGCCATGTCAGTGTGGAAGGTGAGGGAGAGCAGGCCTGTGGAGGATTGGATCTCCGGTGGGATCTTAGTGCCACAGTAACGCCCTATCAGGGGTCCCACTGCAGGTGCAAACACACACACAAACACACACACACACACACACACACACACACACACACACACGTTTTTAGTACAAAGACATACACTGCAATTCGTGCACTGGCTCACTGTTCCACGAAGACGCTCACAGGCACACACTTGAATAATGCCTGAATAAAATCACACAAATCGAAGCAAAAAACATACCATAATCAAATACATATGTAAACACACATATAAAGCATATTCAATAGATAGAATGACAGGTAGAGAGAGGTAGAGATATAGTATCAAACACGCACACGCACACACACACACACACACAAACACACACACACACACACACACACACACACACACACACACACACAGAGATACACACACACACACACAGCACAGCCCTGTAACTGTAGCAGTAGGAGCAGATTATGTACTTCAGTCGGCAGCCGTCTGCAGCTTTAGCATCAGACTCATTATCAGCCTCTGACCCCTGACCAGACCACTGCAGGCCGCGGCACAGATGTTTGGCCGATTACCAACAGGCCAGAGATCAGTCTGAGCTGGGGATCCTCCAGTCTGAGGCACAGAAGGAAGTCCGCTGTAACTGATGTGATTTAATGCGTCTGAGCTGTGGGTGTTTGTGTGTGCATGCATGACGTGGTCTCATGATGCGCCAATGCGCCGAGCCGCAATCCCACGATCCCTCTGCAGGGGCGCGTTTCAAGGCGTTTTCCTCGAGCGCCAGCCACTGTCGCTCAGATATTCAGTGGTCTTTGCCCCCCCTCCTTCCCTCCCTCCCTCCATCTCTCTCTTTCTCTATGATTCCTAGATGTCTGTTTGTAAACACAGGCTGTCTGAGTCTCCCGTTATGAGGATAAATGGAGCAGAAAGGGGATGAATTATTCCCATTGCTGCGCCTGGCTTGCCAATAGGCATCATTCATTGGTTAACAAAGGCAATGTTATTAAATGCAATGTTTTTGTTTTTGTTGTAATTTTAGGTATCTTTATGACTACTACTTCTACACACACTACATCTGTTAGTTAATTGCCTGACACACATTCCATCAGCCCCTAGTTTCAAACAGGAAGGAAATACCTCTGACGTAGACAGTGAAGGTTTTTATGGTGCTTCTCATCAACCTGTAAATTCTAATTTTTTTCTTATCGAAGAATAATTTTCTTCATTTGTGTCAAAGTGAGCGAGTTAACTAAATAATTATTTTGAGGTGTGAGTTTTATAATCTTTGTCTTTATGTCTCATCCCTTGCTTTGGTTGACCTCAACACACCTAGCCAATGGGGATGTCACATCCATACAGTCTTTAATTATCTCCTTATGTAAGGATGTTACATGATGTTTGGTGATGTCATGTTGATGGGCAGTCGGTGCATCGTCTCTGAGAGCCGTGCGGGTCCAGGGGTGACGGAGGCTAACTCCTCGGGCGGGTGAGCTGTCTCTCCTTACCCAGCCTTGTGCAGCGCCTCATGAGTTATCAGCAGGACTATTTTTAAAAACGAGGGGTAGGGGGCGGACGTCACCTGAAACAATTCCTCCAAATGAGTGTTTCTGCACTGGGAAATGCTCCAGTTTAGGACCTTTTTAGGACAAGACACCAGGCTAATTACCTTGAGCAAACATTTGGGTCATGTTGGTCGAGGTTGAGCACACATATTTGATGTGTTAAGAGGAGTTGTCATGCAGAACCAAGGTCTTTTGTTGGCATACAGAAAGGTAATAGTTTTAGGCTTTTCGGTTTATTTCACTCTTTAAATTACTGTTTACTTTTGAATTGGCACACACCTCAGACACTCTCCTAAAGGAACAACTCTCAGAGCAGAATCAACCTTTGTGTGTGTGTGTGTGTGTGTGTGTGTGTGTGTGTGTGTGTGTGAGGGGTCAACTGCCCAAGGGTAAGAGAAAGACAGGAGAAGGATATAGGAGGGAAGTCAGAGAAGAACAAAGACAGAGGGGAAAGCAGAAGACAGAGGGTGGAGGGACACAATACAGTCCTTGTGTCCTCCTCTGTCAAATGATCACCGACAGAAGGTTCTGGAAGCTCACCCTGAGGCAGCCCGTCCCACACATCCAGCCAGTCGTACTTGCATTCTCCCTCGTTCAGAAGCAGGGGGTCATTCTCCAGGTCAAAGGTCAGGAAGGTAAGGGTGACCTCCATGCGAGGGGGGGAGATGATGATGAAGGAGCACTCCAGGTTGTGGGGGTATTTGTCAGGGAAGCCCGGGGACTCGATAACCCCCGAAAGACTGGTGAAGTTCCGGAAACAATACTCTGCTCCTGGAGAAGAAGAGAGAGTGCACAGAAGAAAGAGGAAACGGTCAATCATTAACTCATAACAAAATGCATATCCATAAGCACAAAATACACTTTGGCATATAACACACACATTATAAATGCATATCCATAAGCTCAAAATACACTTAGACATATAAACACACACATTATAAATGTGTATCCATAAGCACAAAATGCACTTAGCTATATAAACACACACATTATAAATGCATATCTGTATGCACAAAATACACCTAGACATATAAACACACACATTATAAATGCATATTCATAAGCACAAAATGTACCTAGACATATTAACAAACACATTATAAATATGCTCATGTGCAAAACAAGATACCTACATTTTTATGAATTTTCATAAATCATGAGCATTCCAGGTAAAATCAATCAAACTCCAGTTGGGTTGTTTGATTAAGTAGAATTTATACATTTGTACTTAATCAAAGCAGCCCAGCTGCAGTTTGATTGATATTAACGAGAATGGACAATAAAAAAACCATGATTTATGAGAATTCATGACGAAGGAGATAACTGTTTTTCCCAACAAACTTTTCAAATATAGAGGGAGCTGTAAAACTTGATAAGCAGGCACACAATCTCATACACACCCACAGTGTTCAGTTAAAAAGGGTCTTATAAACACATAAACATACACAACACGTACACAGCCTAACGCGTCCTATTGTCCCCAGTGTGTTTTCGATGCAAACACTAGCTCTCAACCACAAAACCACCTTTCAACCTTTCACTGACTAGGAAGAGGCTGACCTTAAGCGTCAGCTTTAAGTTGCACACGCACGTATGCATGGACACGGACACACACACACGGACAACCACACACAGAGACACACAAACACAACAGGCAGTTGGTTGGCTGCTAAGCTGTGGTTGTGAGGGGAGTGGGTGGGATGGTGACAGCATGGTAGTATGTGTGTGATGGTGTGGTGCAAGGAAGCGCGTGGGTGGGTATGACTACTGGGTAGGGACAGAGTGTTTGTATGTGTGTGTGTGTGTGTGTGTCTGTGTGTGTGTTAAAGGTGCTATCAGTAAGAATTTCAGTTTAAAGCATTCAAAAATGAATTACAAATTGCAACAGAATGTGAGGAAATGTTCACGTAACGTCAAAAACGCATATGCACTGTGTGGAGAAAAGGAATGCTCCTTTTGTGAACAGAGCCTCAGTACATTTTCAGGGCACAGGATTAAATTTAAGAAATGGACACAAGTAAGCACGGCTATCTTGAAGTTAACCTCAACAAGTAGCTCAGTAGCAAGCTCACTGGTTAACATTAATGGTTAGACTAGCAGCTAGCTCAAACACTTGAGTGCTGAAATTAAGAGCTACAGGGGTCTGTCTGCCTTAATTGAGTTTCTGGAAAATATGCATAAATATCAAACTGATGATGATGGAGACAATAATGGTAGCCTAGATGTCTTTCAATCTTCGCATTATATAAATGCTTTAATGCTACATGTAGCGTTCAGCCTCTCCAAAACTTTTTCTTCACTTCTGTACAGAGAAAGGAGGTAGGCGTGTACAAACGTAGCAACACACTGACTGCCCCAATCTGCTTGGGATGGGAAGTATGAAATAATTTAGCTCGCTAGCTGACAGCTAGTCAATCCCATATTTCCCCTTTAAAGACAGAGAGTATGCCAGCTTCAGTCCTCCTCTCTGTTCTAATGCACATTTCATGCTGTTGTTCTTGTTTGTCACCCAGCTGCCAGTCAGCACACAGAGCTGCACGCTCCCTGTGTACAGAGCCAGTTGGAAGAGAGGCAGAACCAAAACAAGAAGAAAATACATAAATATAAATAAATAAACAAAGCAGAGAGAGAGAGAAAGAGAGAGAAAGGTGAGCGAGAGAGAGAAAAATCCAGAGTATACAATCCAAAAAGGACCAAAAGAGTGAGAGAAAGGGAGAGAAGGAGTGAAAGAATGAGTGCAACTCAGTAGCGTTGGTGGACAAGACACACCGGGTCTGACAGAGAGGGATAGAGAGAGAGATGGAGAGTGAGTGAGCAGGATAGATAAAGAGTCCGGGAAATAAACGAGGAGAAGGAGGAAACTGCCAAACAAACAATCAGAGCTTGGTGAAGAGGAGGGTGGTGGTGGGGGTCTCCCTGGGCTCATTCCGTATGCAGATTTATGCGCCCCACAGCGCTCACCTTCAGCTCCGACAGATGCAGGGCCCTGCAAACAACCCAGCATGCCTTGCAGGAGTGAGGCAGAGGTCCTGAGTCACCGCGTGTGAGAAGCAGTGCACATCAATGATGGAGGGGAGGTGAAAACAGCACCCCCATAATGCAGGTTATGATCCCTCTCTCTCTTGCACTCACTCACTCACTCACTCACTCAAATGCACACGCTTACTCTTTCTTTTTCTCAAACGCACACATTATCTTTCTCCCTCCCTCCTTTTCTCTATCTCCCCATCTCAAACTCATTTATTCTCTCTCCCTCTCCCCTATCTCTTACACTGACTATCAATACTATGTCTTTTTTGTACTTTCTTTTTCTCACAATCACTTTTTCTCTATATTTTCCTTTTTCTGCTCATTGCTGCTCTTTTCCATCACTGGGTGTTTTTCTCTCGCTCTCTCTTTCTCTCTCTACCTTTTTCTCTTTTTCTCTCTCTCTCTCTCTCTCTTGCTCTCTCTCAATGTAGAGTGTGATGCCAGAGGGCCTTCCTCTCGCTCTTCAGTGTGTGTGGGAGAGGGATCGCCCACACAAGCATAAACACATACACATCCTGAAGCGCACACACACTTACACACAATCACAAACTGAAAATGTGGGTGAGGTTTCTGAGGGAAAGACACAATGAAAAAGAGAGAAGAAAGACATTTATGAAAAGGGTGAAAGGTTGTGTGCCTGTGTGTGTGTGTGTGTGTGTGTGTGTGTGTGTGTGTGTGTGTGTGTGTGTGTGCGTTTGTCTGTGTGCGTGTGTGTGTGTGTGTGTGCTGGCCCGGCATGTCATAGTCTAATCCAGTTTTTGGATGTACTGTGGATGTTCATATAAGTATTTATGAGGTAAAGAGAGAAACACAGAGGGAAAGAGATAGAGAGAGAGAGAGAGAGAGAGAGAGGGAGAGGAGACAGAGGAATGTTTGATAGGATGCATATGGACAGGCACCAGGAGGCTGAGTCTGGCCTGACTAGTAGCACAGTGTCAAGGGCAGTGACACAACAAGCAGGCCAACCAATCAGAGCACAGCATGGCCTGATGGCTCTGCACTGGTCTCCCCTCTCTTCAATAATTAAGCCTCCGCCAGCTGTGACCACATTCAGATCAGACTCCACCATTCACAAACAGCCTGAGTGCTACACACACACACACACACACACACACACACACACACACACACACACACACACACACACACACACACACACACACAGGAAAACATATTCTGATACACAGATATATAAATATGCTAAACCACTCAGAAACACACTAGTAATACAAATACTCAAAACACTCTAAAATCAGGCATTTACATTAAACGAACACACACTTATGTACAAATGCATACCATCCCAACACATACCCAGACACACCCAGACACACCAACACATACCCACACACAGCAACATGGCCGATGGGGCCCAGTCTCTCTGTAGGCTAGCACAGTCTCCAGCAGTGCGCTGCCCCTGGTCATAGAGAGGAGGGGGATTACCCAGAATACTATATAAAGAGACAGGGCCTCCAGGCCAGCCTTAGTGACCGTCGCCGTGACCCTGTTGCTATGCGTCTTGGATGGAGCAAGACACGCATGAGCCCCCACAGGACCAGGCCCCCTCCCACACTCTTATGCACATGTATCCATACATACACGGGTTTATGTGACACGAACCACCTATACATTACCCATACATCACCCATACCAATACCCATATCAATGCTTCTTGCAAAACATATGCACAGTTCTATACATAGATTTCGCATCTTCTTCACACAAAGACTACATTGTGGGACTACATTGACAATCCCATATGCATCCACACAGACCTAATTGGCACAAAACCAAACACACATAGCTAGAAACATTCCTACAAATGTACCTATATAATAAAAAAAGCGTGCGTTTGTCCGTTTATAGAAGTAAGAGAGGTAGCACAGGTGTATTGCTCTTGATAAGAGGTGTCGTGCGCGACTTAATGTGGGTGTTTATCTCGGATAGCATGCAGCCAGACGCCTGCTCATCGGGCCGTCCATGTTTGTTCCGCTGTAGTAGGCCGGTAAGAGTGTGTGGATAATGAATGAACTGATGAGTAAGAGTGTGTGTGAGTTTGCCATGTTGGGCTCACTTGCTGTACCTGGCTTAAGGGATCTATCTATATACAGTATGCTGTGAAATTAACGTGGGCTTGTCTGTCAAGGTTTGCTTGCATTAGCCCATATATGGCGGATTACACGCGCTGGCCTCTCTATACATGCTACTGTGTGTGTGTGTGTGTGTGACTGTGTGTGTGTGTGTGTGTGTGTGTGTGTGTGTGTGTGTGTGTGTGTGTGTGTGTGTGGGTGTGTGTGTGTGAATGTGTGTGTGTGTGTGTTTCTGAGACAGGGGGCTGTGTATGCATGAGTGAGTCCTTCCCTCCTTTTGTTAACCCTCATTAGTTCATGTTTATGAACACGCCAAAAACAACCCTACTCTTCATCATCTTCCTCCTCCTCCTCTTCTTCTCTCCACGTATGGCGAGCACATTTTACCACACGCAGCCATTTGGCGCGAGGTGGGCGGGGTTACGGCAGCTCGGGTTGCTGGGTAAAAGTGCAAGCGAGACGTCCGGACCTCTCACGCATCACCACTCGCCCCGGGCACTTAGCCCCCCACCCCTTACCCCCACACCCTCACCCTCACCCTCACCCCCACCCCCACCCCCACCACCCTCTCTTCTTCCCCACGCGTTCCATCTCTTCTCGGGACGTCTGTCTGGGTTCTGTGTTTTCTGTTTGCCACCTTTGCGCGTTTGCTCCCTCCATCCCTCCACCCTCTCCTATTCATCCCCCTCTCTCTGCTCCCCTCTTCTCCGCTCCACATCCCTCCATGTCTGCAGTCGTCTGTCATTAGCACCAGTCAGTCAGCCATAGAGCAGCCCCGCGTTTGTAAGAGTCTAGTGAACATCACCTCTCTCTCTCTCCCTCTCTTTTTCTCTCTCTCTCTCACACACACACATACACACACACACACACATACACATTCTACATCCATAACAGCAGCAGCCAATATGATTACAACATCTGTGCACCTTGGGGGCTAGGGAAACAACAACGAGAACAACAACAACAGGAATAGTCAACAACAACAACTGCCAAGAAACCTTACAACAAAAACAACATTCCTGAGCCTCTGGTCTGGCATGGAATGCCACACATAGCACCACGGCTGCACTTCCTGAATAATTCAAAGGCTATAACAATGAATAACCATCGACTTCCGTTTACTTAACAAAGCCTCCGACACGTCTGCAACGGAAAAATAATCCAGGATGTGGCATTGTACAAAATTAATTGCCGACATTTCCAATTGAAAACATATTAGCACCGCTGAGGCAAATTAATCGAGACCTTGGTTAAAGTCATAACCTCATTGTAATATAAAACAGCCCTGAGGAAAACAAAATATTTCTTGGCCATGAAAGAAGAACAGAGAGATTCTTGAATGAACTTTGTGAGTGACATGAGAACTGAATTGACCCTCTCCAGTCACTGTGTTTACAGTAAACTGGAGCGTGACACACTTCTTGTTGCCTCACAAACACTGTACCCAACTGACTCATCCCCCTCCCTGCACACTAGAATGCTAGCCCACCGCATATTACACAAGCTAAAAACAAAAACAACACGAATGGCACCAAACGCAAAGTCACACTGAAGCCTACTGCTGGAGCATACAAAACAGAAAGCTACAAAACTCATACATACAACTCTATTAAAATACCTGCACACTATAACACTAAAGCACACTCCACACATTCATACTGGCCCATTAACACAGCTGGTAATGTTAATGTGCACATCATAACTAGAAGTAAACAACCCCAATCAACAGCGTGAGCTTTTTGTGTAATGCAGCGGAAAGCAATGTTCTGTCAATGTTCTTAAGATGAGGAGGGTCCTGAGGGACAAAGGGGGATTAATGAGAGTAATAGACAAACCCATAAGAAGGGGTGTAAAGAGAAATGAAAAGAGTAATAAACGAGCTAGGGAGAGAAAGAATGAGTGAGTGAACAGGGGGGAAGGAGAGGGAACGAGGGATAAAGTGGCCAGTCAAAAGAGAGAGGGAACGAGGGATGGGGTGGCCAGTCAAAAGAGAGAGGGAACGAGGGATGGGGTGGCCAGTCAAAAGAGAGAGGGAAGGAGGGATGGAGTGGCCAGTCAAAAGAGAGAGGGAAGGAGGGATGGAGAGGCCAGTCAAAAGAGAGAGGGAAGGAGGGATGGAGCGGCAATAAATTCCTGAGGCCTGCAGCACAGGATGCCCCCAGACCGTGTGGCCACAGGTGGGGGGGCAGGACCACCATCGCCAGGGGCGACGGGGAGATCCGGCCCTAATTGGCTGCTGCCGCTCTTCCTGAGGCGATAGGGTCCACGGGGCGGCTCGCCAGGAAGTCTTCCTGCTGTAACCCTGGCAACAGCGTCAGCAGCCCACGTGACTTTCGTGAGTGTGTCTATGTGTGTGTGAGGTGGAAGGGGTTAATCTGTAGCGTGACTAAACTGGGGCAAAAAGAGGGGCGAGGGGTGGGGGTGGGGGGGCAACAAGAGTAGAGGGAGAAAAACAGAGTCAGGACCCTCTCTCTCGTTTTCTCTCTCGCTCCGTGATCTGAGGGTAAATGGGGAGAAGGGAGAGTTTTTCCAGGGAGGGGGAAAAGAAGGAAGGAGGGTAGGGGTAGTTCCCTTTCTCCTCTCTCCAGGGGAAGTCAGAGAGAGACCTGGAGGTCACAGGGAGAGGATGGGAGGTCAGAAGTCAAATCTCTTAATGCTTTTAATTATCACCCCCTTACTTCCCCCCTTCTCCTTATGAAAAGGCTCCATCAGACACAGGATGAAAAGGGGAAGTGATCCCCATGTTCCCTTTACTGTTGGAGGGAATAGGGGGGGAAATGTCTTTTCTCTGGGAAATGACACCATTGACGTAAGGCCCTTTTACAGAAAACTACCCATGTCACTGGCCGTCTCTACTACACTTATGCACTTGAAACACTTGAAACAGCGACAGAACACACTACAGATGTAAGTGCTTAGTGTGTACTATGCACTGTATTGCAGTGTACTTCGTAAAGTAAGGGGTAAAAGACACGGCCAATGTGTCAGGTCTACGTGTGGGTTGAGGTCCTTCGGACACCACTGTATACCGTTAAAAACCCCTTGCATAACCCGAACTTGCGCGTTACTCAGTCATTACCCAGGGGCCAGTAGGGTACGAGGAGGCAGCTGGGAAATGGCCAGGGTGAGGCCTGACTTCCTGTCCAGTGGAGGGAGTGGGAATGTAATGTCCCTGTGCTTGGCCAACACTCGGAGACACCTCCTCTGAAACATGTTTACCCAAGATGCTATCCCTTGGAACAACACCAGCATCAGAGCCACATGTAAACATGCACACACACACACTCTCACACAACTATGCAGATACTGGAGGCTAACACACATGTATGCGCAAACATAACAAACCCAACAAACACACAGATAAAAAAATATGACATATGCACAAACAATTCTGTTAAAACACAGATGAAGACACATCCTGTCACACCCTTGTTCACAAAGACCCACTCATACACACACGCACACACACACACACACACACACACACACACACACACACACACACACACACACACACACACACACACACACACACACACACACACATGTTCACAATCACAATCATATCCAGATTTTGCTGAGTTCTGAATAAACAGAATGACGGAACTCCTCACACAGGGGGGGCTCTGACAGCGGCTTGGCAAAGTAACACGGACAAACAGCACACACACACACACACACACACACACACACACACACACACACACACACACACACACACACACACACACACACACACAGTCACACGGACAAACAGCCCACCAGTATAAATAAACATCAACCTTAGCGGAAGATGCATAGGGAGCTGTATGTACCTTTCTCAACAAAAAAAAGAGAACATCACGTTCCTAACATGTGCACTTCACACACACACACACACACACACACACACACACACACATTGACATACTCAGAGACTTAACTACATGCACTCATGCACCCACACACGCTCAAACAGAGCCAATCCGGCATATCCCTGCACACGCACACACCCACACACCAGCTATTTTATTAGCAGCCCCGAAAGACCGGTAAGATCCTGTTAAAAACCATGGCAACAGCATTCCCACTCCCGCAGTCTGTGCGGGAAATGATAGTGTATCGCACACACAGGGGCTCATATTTATGCGCTAAGCAGCGGTGTCCCTGGTAACGCGTCGCCACGGCGCAGAGGCTTGCCATGGGCGTGTCCCACGAGGGCTGACTGCTGTTTAGAGGGGGGGGGGGGGGGGGGGGGGGGGCGCCTTTCACATCACTTCCCCCTCGAGGTCTCAGGTGCGGAGCAGGGCAGTACACGCAGCAGGAGGTCTGTTTTGACAGAGGTGTGTGTGTGTGTGTGTGTGTGTGTGTGTGGCTGTGTTTGTGTGTGTTTTTCTTCTCTGTGTGTATATCTGTGTGTGTGTGTGAGTGTGTGTGTGTGTGTGTGTGTGTGTGTGTGTGTGTATGAGACACCTGGATGGTGGTCTAGTCCTGTTTGTATCAGGCACACCTGCTCTCCCCCATTGTCTAGTCTATGGAGGTCTAGCCTTGTAGGTGAGTCTCAATGCTCCTGGTGCCACTGTACTATAAAGCACAGCCTCGTATAAGCAGTCAGGGGCCCATAAAACACTGGAATGTTACCAGATGCCAGTGGTACTGAATACCACTGATAGTGCTCCAATGGAAATGTATCATAATACTTTATATATAATAATATGGCAAGCTCTATGTGTGTGAGTGTGTGTGTGTGTGTGTGTGTGTGTGTGCGTGTGTTTATGTGTGTGTGTGTGTGTGTGTGTTTTCTGTATCTAATCAGCAGCAGTCTGCCGCCTTACTGCCACCCTTCCCAAAGGGAGGGGGGGTATCAGGGCCCAATTAAAAGGGTCATTCCTGGCATGCTTTCTGAGGGATAAAAAGAGTTACTTGTTTTCCTTCTCTCTCTCTCACTCTCTCACTCTCTCTCTCGCCCTCTTTTTGTCTCTCCCCCTCCCTCTTTCCTTTTTTACACGGTTTATTTTCTTCACTGCCTCCCCCTTGATGTTTAATTGGTCTGGGATTCGGTGCGGAGCGGCATCGGGTAGCTTTTAGTTTTTCCCCCGAGCGTGTCTAACCGCCCTGCCAGAGGGCAAAGGTCACGTGACCCACCCCCCCAGACCAACACCGCGTTGAGCGACGCTGAAGGTTGCACGGGGTCGTTCCACTAACGGGGTCCATACCATGACCGCCGGTGTGGCTTCCACCATGCCGGTGAAAGACGGAGGAGAGAGACGAAGAAGGAGAGGTGTGTGGCGAGAGCACTGGTAAGGAACAGCGAGGAGCCCCAGAAAGACGCCTTGTGGGTCCTCCTCCCCGGCCGACACTGACTCACTCACTCACTCAGCGGGGAGGAAGCACTTGACACATAAACGCCCAGACCTCCAGGAGGGAAGAAGGAGGAGGCAGGAGGAGAGGGGTTTCCTGTCAGGGGGGAGGCCCGGTCGTGTCTGTGCACGCAGCGCCTCCTGAGGCACCCCTGTCTCTCTCCGTCAGGTCACCGTCTCTCTTCAAGAAGGACAACAAGCTGCTGACCTGTTTGAGGTGTGCTTTCAACAGCTTTAAGGTGCTGCTAAAATCCACCATTTAAACACCTTAACACCAAGTCATTATCTAAGAGCCCCACACTCTACGCTCAAAGACCAGCCATGGGGATCAGCGGTGATCTCCTATAAGCCATCTACCATAACTGTCTGCCAGCTCATAATATAGACATGAAGTTGATGCTGTACATTTAGGTTTCTGCATTAGTCAACGGGTTACTTAATATGACCAACGGAAAAACATGAACTCGAACTAGCATCAGCATTAACAAGTATTACACAATATAAATTGTGGTGGTCAATGCTTGCGTGTTAACTACTGCACGTATTGTTGGGTAAACGCAGATGATGTCCAATCACAATTTAGTGTCTGATTGCATTAAGAGGTCTGAGATTCAGTGTTGTGTCTGCAGTCTATCTCAGCCTGTAGACTTGTGTGGCTGAACCTGCTTGACTGGCTCACCTGTCTTGTAGATCTCGTAGCGCAGCGAGAAGCCGGCACCCTGGTGGGCGTAGTCGGAGACAAACTTGATGAAGACGGTGGGGCCGGAGGAGATGATGGGTGGAGGGGCGATGTTGCTGCAGTGCTTCCCCAGCAGTTCGGCCGACTCCGAGTTCCCGTCGTGGATCTCGATGTAGTCATACCTGAGACACAGGAAGTCAACGATTAGTCAAGACTGACGACCTCTCACCCCCACCCCCACATCACCTGAGGTGTTTATTCCCTTTTCAGTCATATACCCAGAGGAAAGCATTCCACTTTCAGAGAGCAAACATCCACACACACACACACACACACACACACACACACACACAGCTGTGTTTCTTCCCTGTCATCCTATTCGCTAATTGTCACTATTTTCTGTTTGGCAGAAGGACTAAAGGATAACCCCTTCTTTATTCTTTTTAGTGAGAAAATGGCTGGAGTATTACTTAAATCCTAACCTTTTACATTTCAGTAAATATCACGTAGATGCTGGCTCCATAACTGTGGATAACCATAAGCAACGCTTTGCGAGAGCTGACAGCTCAGGGTTGTTTTTCTAACCTTTATTAAGGAGAACAGCTCAGGGGCCTAGCAGCATGGCCCTAACCTTAAAAAATAATCACCAAATTAAACAGCCAAGGCTGTATGGCCTGGCAGGGGCCAAGGTTTGCTGCATTGTGATAACCAAGAGCACAGGGGATTTTCCCCAGGAAAGAAATAAGAGAGAACTAGAGGAAAAAATATCCCATCAAATGAAACAGGAAAGCACAAACATTGATTTTCGAAAGGAGAGCAAGAGAGAGTAAGGGTTTGAAAGGATGTCTGACATAAATGTGATCTAAAATGTGAAAGGATGTCTGACATAAATGTGATCTAAACTGTGAAACCCTGATTCCCAAGTTGGAAGAGGCGAGACTCCAGTAAAAATACCAAAAAAGGAACACAGGCGAAGAGAAAGAAAGAAGAAAGAAAGACAAAAACAATGGAACAAATATGTGGTAGACAAAACCAAAAAATTTGCTCTAATTTGAGCTGGCTTGACCTTTGAACTGCTAACTGCCCCGCTGCCTTTCCCACAACAAACACACATTCTTGGGTGTCACTTCAGAAACACATGGAGGCTGACTTGCAAGGGCCTGGACAAGTCCCACCTGGCTCCCTAGAATCAACTCACACATTCTGTGGCTACCGGACCAGAGTTTCCAAAAATATACTTCACACTTGTCACCTCAGCTCAGACAGAACTATGTAAGAGAAATACCCATTGGTTTGTTCCGTGGAATGCCAAAGTCTGTATGTGTGTGTGTGTGTGTGAGTCATGCATATGTGTGTGTGTGTGTGTGTGTGTGTGTGTGTGTGTGTGTGTGGGGGGGGGGGGGGGGGGGGGGGTCTTCACATTCTTGTTACAAATTTAAGAAGACTGACCACTCCAGAAAAGGGTTGAACAGTATGGCTCCACAGGGACTCATTTAACCCTCAAATATCTCTCTTCTCCTCTCCAACCCTCTCCCATTAATCACATTCTCCTCATCCTCCCATATCCTCCTCTCTCCACTTCCTTCCCCTCCCCATACCCTTTTGGTCTCTCCTCTTCCTCCTCTCTTCTTCAGTCCTCTCCTTTTTTTCTCCCTTTTTCTCTTTCCCCCTCCTCTCCAGTCTCTCTTCTCATCCATCTCTCTCATACTCTCCTTTATTCTCCACTCCATCATTTCCATTCCCCCATTTCCTTCCTCCCCTTCCTCCTCTTCCCTTTCCTTCCCTGTCACCTCATCTCCTCTCCTCCTCTTGACCCCCTGCTCTCTTCTCCTCTCCTCTCCTCTCCTCTCCTCTCCTCTTTGCCTTTCTTCCTTCCACACCTCCTTGTTCTTGTGTTCTGCTGTTCTAATGACACAGTCAGTCTGCTTGTCTGATAGGGGCGCACCGTAAAGCTCATCTCATTTCAGAAGACGGGAGACAGGGGGGATTATGTTCTGCCTGATGTTCTGCAAACTAAGCTGACAGCTCAGGGGGAGAAGACTGCCTCGCCCCCCGTGGTATTAAACTATGTATTACAAAATCACACATGCATTTTGAATGACTGACGAAAACATATAGAAGGCCACAGCGGTAGAAATGTGTGTTAAAACATTGAGCAAAAACATGTACAAAATGTGTCAGCGTCTTGCTCCAGGTTTTTAGAAAATCCGACTGCATCTCACACTGACTTACGATAGGAAGTCTACTGATTCATATGCCCACACATTCTCATGGGGGAGTTTGGAGAAATCTGTGTCCACACAACATGCGTGACAGAGGCGAGACAGAGCTCCGCTGAACGCTTGCCCTAAATCTCCCATGAAGCACAGCAGTGGCAGCAGCAGCGCTGTCTCCCATCATGCTTTGCCGCGGGCGCTCCGAGTCAGACTCCGCAGCCTTGTGTCAGCGGAATGGCTCTAGCCATGTGTTCAAGCCTTCGCCTCTGAACCCGACAGAGGATGAAGACATAACATAGCTCATTTAAGCCCACTCTGCCCCTTCTTTCCCTCTACCCCTTCTCCCTCCCTCTCTCTGCCCCTCTTTTCTTTCTCTCTTTGTCTGTCATCACACACACTCAAGTGGTGCTTTTTTGGAGTGACATGGTGCCGGCAGTTATGCAGCCTGCAGCAGATTGGGAGTGCAGTAGAGAGAAAGAGAGAGAGAGAGCTAGAGAGAGGGAGAGAGAGAGAGAGAGAGCTAGAGAGAGAGGGGCTGAGAGCAGGGAGGTCTGCTTGAGAACCTGACACTGCCCTCAGCCCTCCCCGTCTGACAGAGTAAGACAGGTGTCCCCGAAGTTTCCCAAATTCTGCCCCCCTTGTGGCCCACCACTCCTGCAGGTACGCGGGGTATCTTTAGACCCCGTGCCCCTGCTTGGCCCTCTAGAGGCCCCTGCTGCCTAACCCCCGGCCCCTCAGGCTAATTAAGTCACAGACGGCGCGCACTGGCACACTGAACCCCTTTCGCAGACTTCTTTTACTGGTGACCTCCTGCTTACTAGGATTCCATGTCTTGCGGGTAACCATGAAGGAGGTTTATGGCACTAAAGACTACAATTCCCAAGATTCATATTTTTGTCTCAATTACTGTTAATATCTCCACCACAACAGACAGTGGCAAAATCCTGACATCTGTCCCAAATGAATGACATCTGATATACAAATGGAGGACACACACACACACACACACACACACACACACACACACACACACAAAAACACACACACACACACACACACATACACACACACACACACACACACACAGACACATACACACACACACACACACACACACACACACACACACACACACACAGACTCGGTATGCAGACTCTCACACACATTAAAAAACACAACCGAGCACACAAAGCCAAGGATAAAAGCCTGCAAACAAGCCGCTAGCATAATTAGGTTGTAATTGATTTTGTCGAGGGGTTTTGCTAGCTCTTGGATTAGCCATGACGAGTGAGTGTCAGATGTGGGTATTGATCAGCTCTCTGAAGTCGGCTAAGGTCCTTGATGTAAGTGTGAGAGCATTTGAGGGAAGGGGAGAGAGAGGGATGAAGAGAGTGATAAAGAGACTGAGGGGGAGAGAGAGAGCGAACAAGGGATATCTCTGCCAGACCAGAGATCAAAACACTGATCAAGTGCTCAATTACACTCCAGCATTCCCAAACAAACACTCTGATGCTTCCCAACATCCTAACACGAGGGAATCTTTTTCACAATCCTTCCCATCCCTGTTTTTCCTGTCCTCCATCACTGCAGATGTGTTCTTTAGGAGGCAAAATTAAATTGCAATACGCAATATTAATACCTTTTAACGAGCACACATTTTGACATACGGACGCATACATGAACACTTTTCCAAGAACCTGATTACTGGTCTACCAAAAATAAGATCCATTAAAATAAGTCTGTGACCTCTGTATTCACCGTCTCTGGAGACAGAGCCGTCTTTATGGGACTGGAGTCCCCCGGTGTCACGTTCAGACTTGTCCCACTTTAGACCCCTTGCCTGCCCTCCTAACCCCTCCTGCACCTCCTCTCCCCGCCTCCGAGTCAAGCGCTAATTGCCTTTCACACCTTCAGTGTTTTTCAAGATTTTGTTCCAGTCCTGCACATTCCCCCAAGGCGCCAGAGCCTTCCCCTGAAGACCAGATTGTCTGGGAGAGAAATATGCCTGTGTGTGTGTGAGTGTGCGTGTAAGTGTGTGCATGTGTGTGTGTGCGTGTGTGTATTTGTGTGTGTGTGCGTGTGTGTGTATTTGTGTTAAAGAGAGGAAGAGAGAGACGTCAGTCCCGCTACCCTCCTAACACCAGGGTAAAGCCACACCTGACCTCCGCCAATGACATCCCATAAATCCCCAGTCTGACAGCAACTTGTTTGGTGTACATAACCACTCAAAACAGTGTTTAGTCCACATCCTCTCTCCACACGGCTCTGCATAGCCCCCCACTCAGCTCTCTGCCTCTGCACATTTAGGGTAAGCAAGTTCATATGACATCCAGAATAACATTATGCTCGTCCGCCTAATTTGGAATGGCATTTATTTAAACGATGCACTTATATTAATTAAAATAGCGCGCACAGTTGACTGTGCTGCTTTTTTCCTGCGACAAACGTCCAAATGAAAATTGAGCAATGACAGACTAGCCCAGTCAGCATTTCTTAAGATCAAATGGATTCACAGCAGAACATTTTGTTGCATTCTGTCGATCAATACCGCATGCATCAAACTGAATTCCGTCTCGGCACTTTCGGTAAACAGTTTGGTCAGACGGGGGACCCCAGGGCCCATCCTTCAGGGCCCCGCCGCCTTCTTCATTGTTATTCCATTGTGCTCTTAGCCCTGGCTGTCTGAGTGGAGCCTTTAGCTTAAGCGGCTGCGAGACGCTAAAATTGAAATTAAATAAGACTGAGAACCCACGTTCTCAGGGCCCCGGTATTTTCTCTCTTTTTTTTCTCCCTCCTTCCTCCAAGGGACAGCCCTAATGAGATATAAGTGCCTCTAAAATATTAAGTAGATGCTGGGGGGGAAGTAATCCCGGTGGACTATAGTCGGCTGCCATCTTCAATTCGGCCTGGAAACAAATAGCGTCTCCATATGAACCAGCGCGAGGCTGGGCTCACAGCACACGGATGGATGAGCCTTGCCAGAGCTCCACAATGCAGTTAGGAGGTAGAGGGGGTTTCCAACAACACCATCAATCCATCGATCAGGGCAGGCCCAGTGCAGAGGAGGGCCCCTCTACCCTCTACACTTTCTGTGTCTGTGCCAGGGGAAATGCCCTGTGTTTTTAAAAAACATTGAGCATTTTTTATTATCAATATGTCAGTCAATGTCAATGAATAATGGACGAGGTGAGTGAGGTGAGTGTGTGTTTTTGCTGTCATCTGTTGACAAATGAAGGCGTCTGTGTGCGGATAGGATGATGTCTGGAGACGTCTACAATTACACCCTCCTTGTCCCACTTCACAGCCATCTGGCAACCACTCTCTTTCTCGCTCTCTCTCTCTCTGACTGAAAACCCCTTCACCTGCACTTAAGCCCCCAGCTGACCACTCGCAGCCCTGACCCCTGTGCCAAAGAGCCAGACAACCTCCCAGCCAAACCATGTTAGTGACCGTGTAAGGTGTTTATGTGGTGGCCATGACCCGACCATTTCCTTTGTGTGTAAGTGTGTGTGTGTGTGTGTGTGTGTGTGTGTGTGTGTGTGTGTGTGTGTGTGTGTGTGTGTGTGTGTGTGTGTGTGTGTGTGAGGTGTGTGTGTGTGTGTGTGTGTGTGTGTGTGTGTGTGTGTGTTTGGGGGTGGGGGGGGTGGGGTGGGGTGGGGGGGATGGTCAGTCGAGGTGAATGGGGCCCTGGACCATGACCTCACACATCTGAGCGAGTGTGCCCATTGATTCCTCATTAGCAGTGGGAAACACACATTGATCCCCTCACTCTGCCTGCCTCTAGGGATGTGTTCACCAGAGGGGTATCACAGTAATGGCAGCCACTGTAGCAGAACTCGCAAGGCTCGGTAGCGCACCACCTCAGCTGAACTGACCTAGAGAGGAGCCCTGCACGGATGGGTGTGTATGTGGGGGGGGGGGGGGGGGGCACACAATGTGTCATCACTTAATGTGTGTGAGTGTTTCAGTGTGTGTGTGTGTGTGTGTGTGTGTGTGTGTGTGTGTGTGTGTGTGTGTGTGTGTGACAGTGCGTGAAAGCCAGGCCTACATACCAAACGTCCCATTGCAATGATATATTGTAAAGGCAGGTGTGAGTTTATTAGAGTTGTGTGGACTTAGAGTGTGATATTACACTGCAGTCTTATATTGTGAAACTGTGATAATACAGACCCAGGATTTGCTAGAGATGTTACTTTGCTATCCTAGCATTCACAACTTTAACGCCAACCAGAGAATGTGAAAGCCTGCTTCCCTTCACCTGTGGTGACTGTGGGCGAGGAATGAAGTGTGTGCGTGTGTGTGTGTGTGAGTGTGTGTGTGTGTGTGTGTGTGTGTGTGTGTGTGTGTGTGTGTGTGTGTGTGTGTGTGTGTGTGTGTGTGTGTGTGTGTGTGTGTGTGTGTGTGTGTGTGTGTGTGTGTGTGTGTTTATGTGTGTGTGGTGACGTCTCACTGTGTGCAAGTGAAAGGCTCATTTAAAGTGTGGATCAGCGGGGTCCGTGTTTCCTGTTTGTGCCGTGAGGAGGCGTGCGGCGCTAATCTCACACTGAGCAGCGTGCACACAAACACATATGAGATAACACACACACACACACACACACACACACACACACACACACACACACACACACACACACACACACACATACACATACAGACACAGCAGCCACACAGCCACAGAAAAAGAGAAGCAGGTAGACGTGCGAAAACGAGTGGGGGATTATATTGACTAAAAGCAATATATAACGGCAAGCTGTAGAAAGGCAAGTGGAAAAGAAACAGAAACAAAAACAGAGGGGATCCAGAAAGAGAACAAAAACAACCTGATTCTCCCTCTGGCCATATATTAGCCTTCCTAGGCACCAGAGGGAGAAAGAGAAAAGAGGGGGAACAAAAAAAGACCTGCTCTGCGAATGAATAAAGGAAACGGCAGATGATGAAAGGAAAGAGGGAGATAGGGATGCAGAGGCAGCTTTAGCCTTACCAGCACCTAACCTTCTACCCCCCCCCCCTCACATCTCCACCATCTCCACCATCTCAGCACTCTGATCACATCAAACGTGTAGCTTCATCTGGCTTTTATTGCATTTTTACCCCATCAATCTGCTTACCGCCCCCGGAGGCAGGAGCCATTTGGCATGGGGCCGGAAACTTCCAGAAGCAAATTCGCAATCGAAGTGCCACCTTTAGATGCTGGGCAGAGGGTTCCTGTTCGGAAAGATTGGATCGTCACCGCAGCATAGGCACTTAAGTTAAATATGGAAACCGATGGATTAGATCCCATTTAGATACATTAAAGGTAACAGAGCGGTTGAGGCGGTTAGACACACACACACACACACACGACACACACATACACACACACACACAGACACACACAAAATGATTTTGACCTTGGCTCGGCCAACTAAACACTTTCCCCGGGTTACGTATTCCACATGCAGGACTTCTCAGATCTTTCTTGGGAGATGGAAAGATTTGCCGGCCGCTCGGTAGGCATAGGCAGGGGTGCGGGCGTGGGTGGAATGTAAATGTGATTGCGTGCGTGAGTGAGTGAGTGAGTGAGTGTGCAGTTCTGCTGGGAGCCCAGTGACAGGCCGGGCCTCTCAATCACGGCTGGCTGTGGCACACAGGCGGTGACTAACAGTGCGTGGGGAGAGAGCGGGAAAGAACAGAGGGGACAGAACAGAAAGAAAAGGAACAAAAAGATGGCAAGTATATATATATGGATATTGATTTGTCAACACACACACACACACACACACACACACACACACACACACACACACACACACACAGAAAAACATGTACCCACAAACATATATCCAAACAGACAGACACACTCACACACATACACACACAGAGACATAAATAGACACACACACAGACACACACAGACACACTTCATTCCTAACACAAATGTGTCATACAGTCATCCCTATTAAATACCAAAATAAAATCTTTCTAGGTGCCAAAGGGCTACTGAGGTCCACTTTGGAGGGAATGATGAGCATGTGTGTGTGTGTGTGTGTGTGTGTGTGTGTGTGTGTGTGTGTGTGTGTGTGTGTGTGTGCGTGCGTGCGTGCTTGCGTGCGTGCGTGCGTGCGTGCGTGTGTGTGGGTGCTGTTTGTGTGTATGTGTGTGTGTGTGTGTGTGTGTGTGTGTGTGTTTGTGTGTGTGCGCGTGTTTGTGTGGTTGTGTCTGTGGATGCTGTTTGTGTGTGTGTGCGCGTGTGTGTGTGTGTGTGTGTTTGTGTGGTTGTGTGTGTGTTGGTGCTGTGTGTGTGCGTGTGCGTATGCGTGTGTATGTGTGTGTGTGTGTGTGTGTGTGTGTGTGTGTGTGTGTGTGTGTGTGTGTCTGTGAGTGTGTTTGTGTTTTGTGTGTGTCTGTAAGTGTGTGTGTGGGCAGTGAGGGCAGTGGGGGTGTTGAAGGTTAAGAATGGCTGTGTGCTTTGCGTCTCCGTTTACGCAGATCAGATGCGGACCACCGGCTGTAGTCACCCCTCAGAACAACAACTGGTGCGTACAGCTCAATCTCTCTCACACAAATGCACAGACACACGACTACACACATTCACTCCGTCCAACCAACACTGCAAAATCTACCAGGGTTCACAACTGTCAATGTTGAGCCCCAACCTTATATAATTATAATACTTTCTCATCCTATTTGTTGGATAACACTCATGCAGGTTTTCCCTAAAAAATTAGGTGGTGTAATTCGCTATGAAATTAACATATATTAACTTTTCATAGCTATGCATTATATGTGAGTGTCATTTGCTCTTATCCTGTCTTTTTGTCCTATCTGATTCCACCTCTTATTAGTCTTCATCTCCAAATATTCAGTAACTACTTAATACATATTCTAAATGAGATCTTATCAGTCAGTATTAATTCAGACGTGGTCAAGATTTATCTACTGTGAACTTCTCAAGCCTTTAAAGGCCTGAAAGTAATATGTAGGGGTATATTTATATCAGCCAGTCAGAATGCAGACAATTCTCTCGGAGAAAAACGAACCAATGAGCGGAGTTGTTTTGTTTTTTTCCCCTAAACAACCAATGACATCCATCCTCGCTCTCCAAACCAGGTCAGAATTCCATGCAGTTTTCTTTTTCTCCTTTCCTCCTTTTGGCTCACGGAAGAGGATTCGTCTTTCCTAGCGTTACCTCTGCGTAACCCCAAACACCTCTCTGAGGAAGGCTCAGGATCACAACAACAAACAGGGCAAGAGAGCGGCCTGGCCAATCAGGCGAAAGCTACTCATGCAGAAGACGAGAGAAAGAGGGAGTGCTAAGCCCCAGACCATCCGTCCAAGGACAAACAACAACGAACGAGCTGGGATGGATTTTTAGGGATGGATGAAATTTTTGGAGGAGGAGGGGGGAGGCTTTCTCTTCTTATTGTATGTTTCATTTCTTTCGTTCCCTAGGGGTACTCAGCCCGCCTTCCAATGGAGCCGCCCAACCGTAGAGCAAAGAGAGAGTGCCAAAGACGCCTGGATTTCTCTCAGTCTATCAATAAATAAGGGTTTTCTCTCTCCTCAAGCGGGCCAGTAAAAACAGTCTCTCTCTCTCCCTCTCTATCTCTCTTTCTCTCTGAGGGGATGGGCATCATCGTGTGTGTGTGTGGGGGGGGGAGTCAAGAGTTTGTCTACCGCCCAATCAATCATGTCCAAGGACTAATTTGTGTGTTTGGGCAAATGTGTCCACCCACCAGGTGAGAACTTGCTCACAAAGATAAGAAGAGGTTTAGTTTTTTTGAAGTGAGCTAAAGCTCTCCGGTGCATGTGTGTTTTTAAGCTGTAGAGCACCAGAAGGGAAAGCAGAAACAGATTCCTTGGAGAACCTGATTCTGGAAGCCTAATAATAGGGACGAGGAGGCTCTTAGGTTGCCTCTGAGCGGTTCGGTTGGAGCGGAGGCCAAATTTGGGGACTGTGTTCCTCATTTTCCGTTTTCTTTCCCTGCTTCTCTCTGTCTCACTATCTCTCTATCCCTCTATCTTTTTTCTTTGAGATTTACCAATGTCTAAAGCATATGCGAAAACTCTAAAACATATGCTTGGCAAAAGACAAAAGCTATTCCAATCATGGATCATATTATCGGTCTTGAACACCACCATTGAGTGGTTCGTATGACACTTTTGGATACACTTCTCGTTCTCTTTCTCCCTTCCTTTCTTGTCTTTCGTTCTCTTCATATTTCTTATTGTCAGTTTTCCCTTAGGCACTCTTAGTTTTCAACTGGACACACATACGCACACACACACAAACAGAGAGAGAGAGAGATAGAGAGAGAGAAAGAGAGAGAGAGACAGATGCACACACACACACACACAGACCTGCAGTCCAGTTTCTCCAGCTCAAAGTGCGGGTTGAAGTTGAGGGCGATGCGCTGTGAGGGCTCGGGCGCGGTGATCACCCAGTGGCAGCTCTGGTGAGGGGAGTACTCCAGCGGGTACCCGGGAGACGTGATGTAGCCGGCCTCACTGGCATCCACCTGCCCGCCACACCGCACAGCTACCAGAAGGAGAGGAGAAAGAAGAGGGGGTTATGATGGATGAATGCAAACTTGAAGATAGTGACAAATTTCGGTTTCTGAAAGCTAGCTCAGAGTGATGCAGAAACACAGGACAACAAAAGCATTAGCATTGCAGTGTGTCACGGCACTAATGTATTCACCAATCACAGTCTGCCTCTTTTGTGTTTGATGCCACATCTTGCAAGCGATGTTTTCCAAGAGCGAATGTTGATTCAAATATGACAAGGCAGCTAATTTTAGGCGGATACCATTTTTGAGAGAGACATCTGCGATGTTAATCAAAGTTGCCCTTCATCAGAGAGTGAAGGCATGTACAGTACAAAGGGAGTATTTTAGGTGTAGGGATATTGTGTGGTATAAAAATGAGACGCGTTTTTCCATCTGAAACTTTGTCATGACCATATTTTGCTTAAATACAATTGCAGCAATATGGCTACAGGCCTAGAAATCTCGCACTCACTGTGAGTGCTGTCTCCACCACCTCTTGCCCTCATCTCTGAAACCCACCAACAACATGGTCCACATGAATGGCAGCAATCATCTAATATTAGGAGTCATTTGGAGATCTTATCACTCTGTCTTTTCTTTGACTCCCCGGAACAATGGATGGCCAATGGGGAGGCTCCAAGGCACAGACAGGAAGTGACACGCAGACGGTCTGTCTGTGGGTTCGGGGTGACCCCGATTCTGTAATGAGATCTCGCTTAACAAAAGCCTCCATTCTTGGGGAGTACCTCCGAAGACGAGAAAGCTTTCTCTGTTGGTCGTTATCTCACGCAAACACACATAACACGCATGCTAACACTGCCACAAATAATAACTCGGGTGCTCCCTTTGTAGACACATACACACACAGAAACGCACACACACACACACACACACACACACACACACACACACACACACACACACACACACACACACACACACACACACACACACACACAGTGAAAGTATCTTTCATTATTATTCTAAATGGAGACCTGATTAGGAGACAGAAATAATTTTTTGCTAAAGCAGTTCACCATGACAACCGTGCTTAGGGTTGTTTAACTCTGTCCATGCCCGATCCCCGAATCCCATTTCTACAAATCAAGAAAGAATTAACTCTGAATTAAAAGTGGGACACATCAAACGTCTATTAATCTTTTTAATTTTAATCAGTTTGGGATTAAATAGACTGCACATAGCCCACCCATGAAAAAAACAAAAAAAACAATACAAAAACCAGCTGTAAAATGCTGGCACACACCGACACACACAGACACCGACACACACACAAACACACACACAGACACACACACTCAGACACTCTCTCCCACACCACAGTGTGGCTCAGCAGGAGATACTGGAACCCTGCGTTCACAGGAATAGAGAAGTTTGATTGACAGTTCTGGGTCTGATGTTGGCTTTCAAAAAAGATGTGAACAAGATTGAGCCCATTTCTTTCCCAGACGCAAGGAGCCCCGCTAGAACACGGCCCCTTCTCAAGCTCTGACGAACAGGGACCGAACGAACGAGGGAGAGGAGGAAGGGGAAAAGGAGAGCGAGAGAGAGAGAGAGATAGAGAAAGCCAGAGAGGAAGGGGGCATATTCCCCACTCACACCGGAGTGTGCTCACCACAATAGTGCTGAGTGCAGCAGCTATTTTTCCCCCTGACGCGTCAACGTGTCAATCAATGCACAGAGCTCAGGGCGTTCAAATATAATGCAGTTCATCTAACATGGCCAGGGCTATTAGGTCTTCAGAGGCAAACCTGAGACGAGGTGGGGTTCTCGGGATGAAAAGCAGATACTGGCTCATAAGTCATCCGTCTCCGTGTGACACCTCATCCAAACACACACACACACATAGTGACGCTAACACTAACACACACTCACACCAACACGCGCGTGTTCATTCTCTATTCATCCATCTTCATCGCATGTCTCTCCCTCGGTGCAATGAAACCGCACTAGAATGGAGATGCACATCCTGCAGCACAATGGCTTGCCAGAGTTCCTCTTTCTCTCTCTTCCCTGTCTGCCTGCCTATTCCTCCTCTCTCTCTCTTTTCCCTGTCTGCCTGCCTAAGCTTCCGAACACAGCCGGGGAAGGGTGCCTGTCGTCGTAGCGTGTTCAAAGCGGGTGTAGGGGATCCGTCAGGGGCCTGGGCAGGGAGATAAAGCCATTTGGAGAATCTTGCCAACTCAACAGTTTCCACCACGCCTGCCTTCCAGGCAGGGGGAGGGCGGCAGGAGACGGGGCCAGTGAGAGACCATTAAAACCTGGGCTATTCTCATGGAGCAGTGCACAGCTATGGAACTCCGCTGGGAGACTGTACATGTGTGTGTGTGTGTGTGTATGTGTGTGTATATGTGAGTGAGAAAATAACTGTTGACCCCAGCTCATATGCCTGTGTATGCCTCAGTACATGTGTTAAACATGTGTGCGAGCTCACCCCTGAGTGTTAGTTTATGTGTGTGTGTGTGTGTGTGTGTGTGTGTGTGTGTGTGTGTGTGTGTGTGTGTGTGTGTGTGTGTGTGTGTGTGTGTGTGTGTGTGTGTGTGTGTGTGTGTGTGAGGGTGTGGGTGTGTATATGCCCCAGCATGTCCATGTGCCAACGTCTGTGGATGTGTGTATGTGTGTTTGTGTGTGTGTGTGACTGCTGGTACTAATTCCTATTAACAGAATTATCTCTGTGCCGGGGCGTCACCGTGGCGATAAGTTGCCAGCGTGCGGAGGGGCTATGATAAATCTCTCCATCATTCTCTGGCGCGCACCTTAATTAAAAAGTGCTATCGCCCGCGGAGAGGAAATCAGCAGCCATCCATTCATCCCCTCATCCCTGCACCGAGCCAGGGATGAATCCACGGGCAATGCTCTCTCTCTCTCTCTCTCTCTCTCTCTCGCTCTCGCTCTCTTCCACTCTCACTCTCTCTATCACCCACTCTTGTTCTCTCTCTCTCTCTCTCGCTCTCTATCTCCCACTCTCATTCACTCTCTCTCTCTTTCTGTCTCTTTTTTTGCTTTTTCTCATTGTCTGTCTCACTGGCTCTGACTCCCCGCTCTGACTCCCCATTTTTCTGTTTTTAATCAAAGCAATCCACACAAGACTGAATTGACAGAGCGAGAGAGAGAGAAAGGGGAGGGAAAATGGAGCACAGAAGAAAAAAAATCCTATTTCTGTTGCCCTCCTTATTCGCTTTTTAATCTGCTAATATTTCTGTTGCCTTTGTAGGGTGATGTTGTTCTTTTCACAGCCCTTACAGTACCTGCCTATACAGGAAACTAACCACCCAGATAGCAGCCAATGCCAGTGCAGGTCGGGCCCAGATCTGGCCCGTATCTGGGCCACAATCTGATCCAGAATCCAATCGGTGGTCCTGAACATGTGGTTTTCCACACTGTATACTCTATGCCCACTTGAGATCCCTGCTCTGTGTACACATCTAAACCTGATATAATGGTCACAGAAGCTGATGTTCTAAGTGTTTGCGCAGATGTACAGTGTGCTCGTCACAAGCGCACACTTAGTCAAAGGAAGCGCGTCTAGACATCTGATTCATTTATTGTGTATTTCAAGGACATTTCTGTCATCATCCAGAACTTTACACAGTTCATGTTGACATCCCAAAGCCTCCCTCTAGAATGTTATCCCCTCACATGTTTGTAATAACACACACTCGTACACTCACACACACACACACACTCTTCACACACATCATCCACTCATTCACGCCTACACCTTGTGAAGACCTTTGAAAGCTCTTGAATGGGGACTGGCATTTGCATTATTTATGCCTGCCTTAGTTTTAATCTGTGTTTAATTTAACCCCAATCACTTTAGCGGGCCGCTCCGTCAACCTGCACGGCACAGCACTGGCCTGCTCCTTGGCCCCGCAATGCAAATTTCTGACCTTGTTTTCACACATATACACACACTCCGCAGTCTGCTATCCCTACATAGTGGTGATGGGGAGAAAGGTCCAGCATGTTAGTCAGAGTATGTGTGCATTTGTGCATGGGAGTTTGCATCCTATTGTATTGTAATGGTGTGTGTGTGTGTGTGTGTGTGTGTGTGTGTGTGTGTGTGTGTGTGTGTGTGTGTGTGTGTGTGTGTGTGTGTGTTGCAAGTGTGTCCTGAGCTTGTCTATGTTAATACGTTTCCATGTGTGTTTACACGTGTTTGCTTGCTGACATGTGTGACTGGGCTTTCGTGCCTACATCTCTGTTTGCCCAACATGGTGGATGAGTAACAGCAGCATGTCATCATGCATGCCATCGGGCAGAGTCCTGTCCTGGCGCGCTCTCTGTGGCAGCTCCGTCTTGAAGGGTGACCACCCTGTGGCGCCCACTGCCCACCATTACTTGCGTGTCACTCTGCCTGGATGAATGCCACTTAAGGATGTGTGTCTATGTGCTGAGTGTTTGGTTTGTGTGTGTGTTGGTCAGTGTGTGCCAGCGTTAGATTACACAATGGAGTTGGGGCGGGGGGGCTGAAGGGCCTTTTTGGACTTTCCCGCATGTGTGTATGATTGTGTGTGTGTGTGTGTGTCTGAGAGAGAAAAGTGTGTGTGTGTGTGTGTGTGTGTGTCATGCGCGGGCATGTGTGCGGGCGCCTTTGTGTGTTTAACTCAGAGTGTCTGTGTGGCACGGCCTTGAAATAGATAACATGTTCTGTAGCTTGGTGAGCTGACTACAGTAGGGGGAGTCAGTGCAAGGGCTGTGCATGTGCCTTCTCTCATCTACTCCTCTCTTTTTTTCTGTCTTTTCGGTTTCTCCTCCTTTGCTCTCCTCTCCTCAGGTGTTTCTGATATTAAGTCTGGAACATTGTAACTACTGGCAGGCACACACATACATGACAAGAAGCTTCCAAACGTTTTCCATCTGGTTCCGATCCCCCCTCAGCTTGTATTCAGGTATACAGTGAGGCCAAAACATGTCCTTCATCCACAATAAGCTCAGAAGAAGTACTAAGGGGCCAACTTGGCTAAAAGACTGGGTTTCCACAAATTAATCTTGGTCCACATACGGCAGTCAAAGTTTCCTGCTCAAGCGAAAGTTGAACTGGCCCCCAAAGAGAGAGCCGACGCTACGTCCGGATCAACCAGCCGTCAGAGACGTGAAGAGGATACGCATCCATCATACGGGAGGGGAACTCCGTCTTTAGGCATCAACGTGTTGATACATAACCAAGCACTTATTCAGAAACACATGGCGACAGCCAACCAATCAATTTAGGGTGTTTCATTATGTATCACAATAGCCTAAATTCATGACCCAGTTGAGTATTCTAACAGGCGTCAGCGCAAAACAGACGTTGCTATAGAGGGAAGCGGCGCAAAAATATGAACTATTCTATTATTATTGTGGAGACAATGCATCAGTCTACCAGACCAGCATTTCCTTCCCTTTCAGAGTTTTGGCGCGTCTCGACAACATGCAGTTACGCACGCAGCGGGGATGTGGAAGCTGCCCGTGGGAGTATTTCCCGACCGGGACCACATCGATATCTTGTAATGACCGTGACGGCAGTGTAGTATATATGGTATGTAAAGGGTAGTCTTGAGTTAACTCCTTATTTGGCCACAAATTGTATCATGCAAAGTTATCCTCTTGTTTCAACTCATGAAAATTGCTTGAATGGGTTTTACAAAAAACGCAACGCAGCAGTTTGTATGTCTTCTCTCCAGCACTTATTTGAATTGATTTACTTCAGTGCCGTTTGGAGATATCTCTCTGATGGCAATCTGTGGCGTTTCTCGCTGCCAGAGATGATGGCTAAATTGAACATTGTCAACGCGCTGAGTGGATTCTCAGGAACAAACACAAGAGATAAGGCCCCGCTTCTAACACATCAAGACTTCAATCTCATGGCAAAGTGGGAAAACCTCTGATAACAAATTCTCAGGGTTAATGACACATATCTCTCCTCTCTGACATTCTGTAGCGAGCCATTGTTCTGTCATTCCGGAGAAACACGTTCAAAACACAATGTAATTAAGGCTTCAAAGCCAGTTAAGGGCGAGCATGGAAAAGCACAATGGTTGAAGCGAGGGTAAAGTCCGGTCACTTTCAGGATCGCTTTGAGGTGGTGATTGAATCTAGTTCGAGTCGGAGAATACGTTTACTCTCGGATGCAGTGAATGAAAATCAATATACTTATTTCAGGGGAGGACAAGGGCGCCACCGAGAATAAGGTCAATTAACATGTCATACAAATGCAGCCTAATAAATATAGATGTGTGTGCTCGTAGATCTTCTTACATGCCGTTGAGAACCTAAGCAGGCAGACAGAACTGAAGAATAACGAATAAAAATAACTTCAGAACAGAATTCATGGTCTAATAGGGAGGCTTCTGGTAGTCTGTTTTAGTTTTATTTCAGTTTGTCCATATAGTTTTGATCACTGACGATGACGTGCGATGTTTTTCTAATTATCTTAGGGGTCAGTGTGACTGTTCGCGAGACGCCTGGAGTTTTGAGATATGGGAATTAAGGGGACACGATTTACAGCCATATCACCCGGCGTCATGTTACAGTTAAGTCTAAGAACAACAACATTTACACAATTCGGAACGATGTTTTTTTCCAGTTTTGGTTAATGATTTTCGCTTCTATAATAAAAAAGGCAAACTATTTGCGTTTTAACTGACACGATAATATGTCAG
This sequence comes from Sprattus sprattus, assembly GCF_963457725.1. Lineage (NCBI taxonomy): Eukaryota > Metazoa > Chordata > Actinopteri > Clupeiformes > Clupeidae > Sprattus > Sprattus sprattus. The sequence goes on along the minus strand of NC_137922.1, from coordinate 20,337,968 downwards.
GTTTAAGACATTTAAATTATTTAAAGCAAAACAGCACGCCTTCCCATAACAACTCCCATCTTTAGATGAAGAGCCCTGCACATTTCTGAACTCGCAGTCTGTCAGACCATTCATTACCCACTGACTCACTGCTTACGGGTAGCAATCATTTTACAGATGTCCCTTTAGGTGGAAAATTTGTCAGGGATTACTGAAAAGGATTAGCTAACTGAACCCCCATCATCAGCACAAATGGACAATGTAATAATCCCTTTTTATTGCAGATCCGGGTGTTTCATTGTATAATTTTAGCTAACAATTTATACAAACAGGTATCTACTTTATCATGCATTACGGTGTCTGTTTCTAACGTGAGACTAGGCGGATCATTATTCATACGTCCAGTTATCTTTCCTTCCAGTACATTTTATGCTTAAAGTTTGGGGTGGAGTAAAAGCATAATTGGCATTTTGTAGCATATGGTAGTGATCATTAGTGGAAGGCTGGGGCACTGCATTTTCATACTTGAGTGGAATCGACTTCAAACAGATGCAACGCGTCAACAACAACAAAGATCGAATTTGGAACAGACTTAGCACAACCATAGTAGAGAGGAAATATTCGTATGATTAGTAAGGTGCTGAATTGTGAGAGGTGAATAAACTAATAAGATATTTCAGAGGGAACTCGTGAATACATGAGATTGTAAGATGCAGGCAGGCAGCACTAACTTACCTTCTTCACTGTGCACTTTCAGTGTCAGACAAAGAGCTAATAAAAATCCAAACAATGACGATAAAAAATCCATCTTGCAAAATATGTTGCCGCTAATGTCTTGCAGCTGTTGGTGTTGTTTATTCTTGCTTCCCCTCTGCCTTTGATATCCTACAAATACAAAGACAGTTGTACTTGTCCCATAAATATTCTAACTGTGTAACAACTAAACCTGTTAAGGCTGATAGCTCAAGGTAGTTTGGTTATGTTGCATGAGTCTTTCAACTTCTCCGTTGAATTTCAGCCTTGGGTACGTTTCGTGGAAATCAAACGGGAGAAGACCGTTCGCAGAGAGGCAGTCGCAGCCCGTCTTCTAACTGTATCAGGGAAAAGACGTCTATCTGTTCGCGGACATACTGCATATCAGATGCATTAAAAAGTATTCCTTGTATTGATGACTGGAGATTTGTCCAGGTTAGATAGCTCCATTGCCACCTCGGGCTCGTAGAGTTTGACGTTTTCCCCAGGAGAATGCTTGGAGAGTAGCTCCCAGTTACCTCCAAATCTTCGGGCAATGCCTTCCCCCTTGTAGCAGCAGTCCGTGGTTGCTTTGTAAATTCAGCAAGTCATCAAATACAATAGTTTAGATTAAAAGATCGCGCAGATGAATGCAGTCCTTGCGCCACAGTTTCCCCACTTTTAAATACAGGTTGTGTTCACGTTGTACGTGATAAGGTTGAGCTGACTGTAGCGCGCACCTCCGTTCCGTTCAGTCCCCTCTCGCAGTCTGGTATCGCTCTGCACGCTGCTCCGTCAGAAAAGCCTGGCCGCCGAGGTAGCGTGCGTGTGTGTATGTGTGTAATATCATTTCAGAGCAGAGCAGCTATCGCATTACAGTCAGCGCCTTGACCCGCCTCCCCTCGCTCGCTGATTAGAGAGCACGGAGGGCGCACACACTCTCTCTCGCTCTCTAAATACACACTCTGAACGCGAGCACACGTGTAGAAGAACACACACGGACACACAAAGGCGACCACCTATCAAAGTTATACATTTAAAATAACTGAGACATGTTCAGAATTGCTGACATTAAAATGTTGTCTCCCTCATTAAAGACCTGTGCCAAGAGCACACTGAAGGGCAGGATAAGTGACTGCCTTGCGGATGAAAGTTTAAAATGCCAACTGGGCATTACTGAAACATATTCAGAATTAGACAATATCTCAGAGTTATATCGGAAATGAAACATAACACACCATTAGTAAAAAACTAAATACATCTCTTTATTTCACTCGTCTGTAAACTGAGCTTTTGGTGAGAACTGAACAGAACACAAGCGACTCTTATCAGAGGCAAAGGTTTAATATCTCCTTTTCCTGTCAAACACGCTTGGCACCAGTGTTGGTATATTTCAGAACCTCGGTTATACAGTATCTTATGAACTTGTTAAGAAAGAAGTGGAGCGGGGTACAGGGCGAAAGCATAGCAGAACTCGATAGGTTTCGCACCCTATCCCGCAATCACACATCAGACGCTCGCACGGTTACAGATTGAGATGGCGTGTGTTTTTGGATCCGCCCGCAGAGTAGAACCCGCCCTGGCACGGCCCAAACGTTGCTCTGCAATCAGAAGGGAACTAACTACAGAGAAGCAGGCACTTTAATAACACACTGGGTACCTCCAGTACCCAAAAATACATCGCTGAGAAGCGTTTTCTGCCTACCCAGCCAGCCCGCATGCCGACTGTTTACAGTAGGGTACATTAGGCGGGGAAGTGCTGAGGGTGCGTCGCATTAGCGAGCAGTTACAGGCTTGAGAAATGGGGGAACAATGTAGTTCTGAAAGTCAAACTGAAATTGTTGTCAAGGACAGAGAAAGACAGCCACGTTGCCCTCCGCCCATGGACAGTGTCGTCTAAATATGGTCCAGGGCTCTAATTATACCTAAATAGGTCTATATTGGACATTTAGCTCAGCGTGTATGAAAGGGCTGGCTAAAATACAAATGCTAAATCGTTAAACACTACAAATGGGTAAAAAATCTGAAATGTTATTGTTATTCTTTTTGTCCTGGTGTCCTTTATGACCGGTCAAGCATAGTAGCATGTGATGGCCGCATGCCCTTAAACACTCATGTGTCATGGCCCTCCAGTGAACGTGGCTTCGCATCACAGGGCTGTCACTCACAGACTACCCACTGACGACCTCAGGGAGACCACTGTCATTTCACTACACTCAAACATTTTCTCAATCACACTGCCATTAGCCAATAGCATGAGGGAGAATATGCCAGCGAGAAACATGATTGGCTGAGTGGCTCCTGCTTCTGCCACTCCTCTATCCATGTGTCCTGAAGCTGTTTGTCTGCTTAGTCTCCAGTGGTGCCATAGGGTGCACAATGTACATCTATGTCAAGTTGTCTGTGCTCTCTCTCTCTCTCTGTCTGTCTCTCTCTCTCTCTCTCTCTCTCTCTCTATGTGTGGGTATACATGTTAGATTAGTGTGTTTTTGTGCGCACGTGCTTGCATTTGTATTTGTGCATGTTTTTTGTGTTGGAATGGTATGTGTGTGTGTGTCTATGTTGGGCTGGTGTGTGTGTGTGTGTGTGTGTGTGTGTGTGTGTGTGTGTATGTGTGTGTGATACAGTATGTGTTTGTACCCGACTGCCCACTGTTTCCCTCCTTACCTTCTCTGGCATACTAAAGGACACAGAGAGCTCTATTCACACAGACATCAGGTCTTTCTCACTCAACACCCCTCTCTCCATAAGAGAAACAACAGACTCACAACTTCTGTGATGTCACTTCCTACCAGCCTCCACCAACCCCATCGCCTGTCACCCCTACTTAACTCTGCCTGGTACCCATAAAACCCTCACCCACTCCACTCTCACCCAATAAAAAGTCAAACTGCTAATGCTGTTGGTATGGTTCCAAAATTAGACCATTTACCCCATTTTAAGTGCACAAGTTTGGATGCCAATGTGAGCTCTTCTCTTCAGAGTACACAGTTAGCAAGTTAGCCGTTGGACCCCATTTTGGCAAGCCGTGGAATACTCTTAAACGTCAACTCCTATGGCTCCTGAAATAAGACCACACATACACAAACACTATCATGTACATTAATGCATTAAGCAGACGCCTTCACCACAGTCAATCAATCTACCCTACAGTGAAGACATACATTGACCATTGTGATGGTATCCCGAAAAACTGGCCTGTTGCTTTAGTGTCTTGTGTATTTACTTTTTGTGTTTGGTATGTCTTCCCCTACTATGTCCACATGGACACACAGCCTAGAGACCTTTCTCTACAACTTTGTCAAAAACTCACGATGACATGATTACATAAACGGCTAAGGTGTTCTGTCTCCAACCTTAACACGACGCCTCGGCCCTGTCGGAGCCTTGACACTCTCCTCTCTCTGCTATGTTCTGCTAGCTGATCCGCGGGGAAGGGACCCCTTGTCGTCGGATGACGGGGAGTGAAATGACAGAGCGGGCTGAGGATCAGCCATTATGTGGGAGGCAGAGTGGCGCTGAGGAGCCAGCCAGGACTGGAGGTCAGCGTGAAGAGACAGCAGATGCTGCCACAGTCGGGGGCAGGAGCGAAAAGAGCCTGTTATCTTTATTGGAGATTAACAGGGGGGCTTTAGGAGATAGCTCTCTCTCTCTATATATATTTCTATTTCTCTCTCTCTCACTCACACACACACACACACACACACACACACACACACACACACACACACACACACACACACATACACACACACACACACACACACACACACACACACACACACACATACACACACACATACACACACACACACACACACACACACACACAAAGCAGACACACACAGAATGACTGGACCCTTCTATAATTCCCTCTTTCCTCTTCTGCTCTCTGTTTCACTCTCTCTTCCTCTCTCTCTCTGTCTCACTCTCTTCCTCTTTTTCAGCATCCTCGCTATCTCTTTTTTTCTCTCTCTCTCCCTCTCTCTCTCTCCCTCTCTCTCTCTAATAAGACGCAGTGACTTGTCTGAGTATGTTGTCCAAGCTGAGTCTCACAAGCCATCTCTAATGGGATGGAGTTTACATGGAGCCGACTGGTGTATGTTTACACTACGTTAAATGTAAGCCTGCCAAGGTGGTCGTCTCTGCGGAGCAGATAAGGCTACATTATCCCCCACCTGTGCGTGACCTATTAGATGGGGGAGCTGCTGGATGTTGAAAGATTTGTGTATCTGGCATGCACACACATACACACATAAATGTAGCATATGCGTGTACATTCTTGCAAAACTCTTGCAACATTCTACCCATCTTGTTCCTCAAAGAAACCCAGGGTGTCTTTTAAAGACGTGGATTTATTACGTAAAATGGCTTTCCTCCAGTACAGTAGGTGTAATGAATTTGTCAAATAAAGAGCACAAGTAATCCACTAATTTGGCTTTGGCTTGCTGTCTTAGATAAATGAGCTTTCTCCTGTGAACCGTGAGAAACAAACTAACCTTATCTTTGCCTGTTTCTCGTCCAAAAATATGCCTGCTTTATTTTCCCCACAGAATTCCAGCCCACCCACAGCAGACCCTCCAGTCTCCACCATAATTATTACATACGTATCTTCTAATCCACCTCCTGTGCCGGAGACATGACGCCTCTCTCTCTCTCTCTCTTTCACACACACACACACACACACGCAGACAGAAAGAGAGAGAGAGAGAGAGACACTGAGAGGGAAGCAGACATCTGGAGTGCATTTCATACACAAACGTACACACAGTGACACACACCTGTAGATCGCCTGGGGAAATCATTGTCATGTCCTCTCTGGACATGTCTAAAGAACAGTCTTTTGCACAGCTGTAACAACGTTACTAGCAGCTTAAGCCACGATGAGGATCAATTTAGGCTAGTTCTCAGACAGATCCACCTGGTCAGAATTAAACACTGCATACTTGTTTGCCTGTAGAGCAGTTCGTGTCAATGCCAAAAGGGGGCAGATTTTTGCCTCAAGACAGTTATTCAGAGCTCCAGGGGTTCAACCAGGTACCAAGGTAGCAGCTGCTGAATGGCATGTTTTCATTTCAGATCAGTATAACACTCATATTTGACATTTCAATCATATCATGATCCACTTAAACTGCGTCGTTTTGATTAATCAAGTTAATGGCACATGTCCTGAACGTAAACAATCTAATATACAAAAATGCATTAGGGCGTTTCATCAGGTTATGGCAACTGCTGTTGAGTTAAGCCTTATGCCACAGTGTCTTTTGTTGCTGTTGTTATTGCTAGCTTAGTAAAAGGGACACTATGAAACATAAATGATTGTCTATTTGTGTGTGGGTGCTTTCTGAAGTTTAAAATGCAACTTCTCAAAACGCTTCCCTATACTCTTCCTCTGCATTTTCCTGCGGTGATTTATAGTGTGTAAATTCAGAAAGAGTTTTGATGAAAAAGCTCAAATGGACCACACCTCTTTGCAAACGATAGCCTTACCCAGTGCAGTGTTTATGTGTCTTCTTGGCAGTATCTGCCATGCGAAGCCATCACAGAAATGAAGCATTTATCTATGGGCAGCAGTGATATATAGCTGTCGGTAAAAAGGAACGCTAGCTCAGGTTTATGAGAA
>NC_137922.1:20301634-20326634 GCF_963457725.1 Sprattus sprattus | reverse complement strand
CTCACACACATAAACACTTACACACACATATATACATATACACACACCCACACACACACACACACACGCCTTGGCAGTAAATGGATCTTAATTGATGCACACCATCCTTTGTTTCATAATTTAAGAGCCTAACTCATTACTGTGCCATTGTGAGCTGTGAGCACACTCACTGGCTGCCATAAACAAATAAAAGCCTGCGCCTGCAACAGCAAATGGTCCCTCTTAATCATCATGGAATCATGATGTTGTTGTTGTTGTATGTGGTATGTGTGTGTGTGTCTGTACCCACATGAGAGAGATGGAGAGAGAAAGAGAGAGAGAGAGGGAGAGAAAAGAAAAGAAAAAAGACAAAGAGATTTCAGAAGTGTGAGATTGTTTCTCTTTTTCAGTTTCTCGGCTGAGGTCAGAGAAGCATGTTTGCCTCTCCGGAGCGAGACCAATTAAGTTGTTTCAAATACAAACAACATTCACTAACCGTTCTGGATATGTGTATGGGGGTGTGGGATATTTTTTGCCAACAGTTGAAGGAAGAGTGTACCCATACACATTTACATGGCTCATTTGCATACACCCACAAAGGTTACAACATGCAGAACCCTTCACTGCAGGTCATTTTCAACACAGCATAAATACAGCCTGCTTGTATGCATGTGGGTGTTTTATGTATATCCCTGTAGAGAGTTTTATATAAATACACACACATATATATATATAGGTATGTTTGTGTGGATGGACATATAGGTGTGTACCCAGCTATGTGCGATTGAGCGTGCTTAAGTGTGTGTGTGCCACACTCGAGTGTGTGAGAGTGCATGGCGCCTAGCCAAGCGGATAATTGCATAGGCATATGTTGCCAAACTGGCCATTAGGCGACAGGATCCCCCATCTAATCCCTGGAATGGGGCCCTTAAATGGATGAGTCTGCTGCAGCCACTGCCACTGCCGCTGAGGCCCAGCTCAGATAACCAGGGGGGGGGGGGGGGGGGGGGGGTCAGGTGGGGGGGTGGAGGGGTTGGGGGGACCCGCCACTCAACGCCAAACCTCCCCTGAACCTAGAGGTAGCAGCTCCTCCTCGTAGGTGGAGGGCCCAGACCAACCACAGGGAAGCCAGCCCAGCCCAGAGGCAGACCACAGCATCACACCCAGAGCCAGAAGCCCCAAAGGGCCTTGGCCCCGTTCATCTTCCCTTTCCCACGCCTGATGAAAGGTGGAGGCTGCGTGTGTGGCGGGCGGTTTAGCTGAAGGAAATGAAGGGCTGTGCACCTCAAGTGCCTGATGACAGGTTGCAGCCCTGGCACTTGTGTGTTAGTTAGCATACCAGACTGCATGGGCGGAAAAGCCAGGATGCGAGGATGTTAAAGGGAGATACGACAAGCGCAGTGGAGGTGACATTCCAAAAGCACATCATACTTATCACCAAGGGGACTGCCTGCACTGGTATGCCAGAAGATTTGACCAGCTTGGTATTGCCTTTACCATATCAACTCTCTTCAAGGATTTGTTTGGGTGAAGAGCGCTGCTAATGAGAGAAGATTAAACATTTAAAGTGACCGGATCAGTTTGTGGAAAAACATCTCATAGTGAAAATGTGTGAGCAGGGTGTAAGCAGTGGGAGGCTAAGTGGAAGCAATGTGGTTAATCACATTCCATCTGAATGGAAAAAAAAAGAGGAGACACAACATTTTATTTGCTTTGAAAAATACATGAAATGCAACTGCTCATGTTTCAGCCAAATGTATTCACATAACGTACGACAAAAATAAATCCAGTTGTGACAAGAGCCACCATGTTGTTTAAGCTTTGCATTAGAAACTTCCCTTGTCAACTGAATCTAAAGGGTTTCCACATGACATTGCACAGTGAAAACTGAGGGATATGTGTAGGATCCCATTCTAAAATACTAAGTACCCAATACTTAATACATAATGATAGCATACCTGGTTATGTGATGTGATCCACTGGAATGTCATCACAGCACAGTAATGTACTGGCAGTGTAGTCGTGACTTCAGACCAAAGTCATGGCTTCTGCAGATGGCATGGTCTCAATATGAATGTTCAAAACAGGGCATGTGTATTCACCAATGTGCTCTACTTTCTGTAATGCAGAGTTCAAATAATAATACAAATAATAACATTCATCACAGGAAAACCTGAAGATGTATAAGTCTAACATATACATATATATGTATATAGGTCAGTAATAGGGCATAAAAAAACAATCTAGTAACTATCCGGAGAGCTTGTTTTTTTTTTTACCAACAACGAATGTTCTTGAGAACTACGACGGAGCCATTTCCCCTAATTCAATTCAAACGATTTTTTTTGTTCAACTGTGGTGCAGATTTCTGAGAAAAAAGAATTTAAATTATTCTCCATTCTCACCACATATATTTGAATAGCACGTTATGTGTGGGAAAAAAAACTCTTCTGCTGGGTCCAATTATAATCCTATTCGACCTCATGACAGTGAAGGATTTGTACTAATTGCTACATTCTCCCAATTCATCGACCACACACTGTTTCGAAAGAGGGAGAAAGAGATTTGTGTGGGAGAGAGAGCATGGGGTATGATGGCAGGAGTGGGTGAGAGATGGAGAGAAAGAGAAAGAGAAAATTTGAGAGAGAGAGATGGAGAGAAAGAGAGAGAGAGAGTGGTGCAGGTATACCATATGGACACAAGGCCAAATGAGTCAATCCAACTCCTCATGTTCAGATGTAATGCTTGTGTGGATGGTGAAGCAGCTGCTTAATGACTCCCACTGACATCAATATATAGCCCCCAGTCTGCCCACTCAACACACTGTCAGAGACAGAGGGAGGGAGAAATAGAGAGAACAAGAAGAAAAAAGAGAAAGAGAGAGCAAGCTCACCCATACAAAATAGCCATTTATCCACATAGAGGGAGAGGGAGAAAAAGAGAGTGCATAACTAGGCATGCAAAATATCCACTTTACACACAGTAATCATTAGGGAGAGAGAGAGCGAGAGAGGGCGAGAAAGAGAGAGAGAGAGAGAGCAAGAGAAAGGGGGATCAAACTCACTATGTCACCACACTTTGTATGACCTCAGTCCCATCCCTGATGCCGTAACTTCCCTGACTTCAGATCAGACAAGTAGCGGTGCGTCTCACCCCTCATCTCCATCTCTGCTCCAGTCGGCCTGACCTGCAAACATCCAACAACACTCCCCCCACACACACACCTGCAAACATCTAACAACACTCCCCCCCCACACACACAAACACACTCCCTGAGCACCCTGGCCTGACTTCAGGTGGAGGAAGAGGTAGATTACTTTCTGTGCCTGCCAGGCAAACTACTGCAGTGTGCGCTGGCTGGCAAAGCAATTAGAGATCTCCAGATATTTGGCAGAGGCAGACACATTTACTGGAGATGGAATCTGTGCAGGACTCAGGTGTGTGTGTGTGTGTGTGTGTGTGTGTGTGTGTGTGTGTGTGTGTGTGTGTGTGTGTGTGTGTGTGTGTGTGTGTGTGTGTGAGAGAGAGAGAGTGTGTGGGTGTGTGTGTGTATCTGTGCAGGACTCAGGGTGCCTCCTGGTTAAATATGCAGCTGTTTGGTCACTGTTGCCTGAGAGGATACCCATGAACCATTCCAAAATTAGCACCCACGGTCCTTGGGTCATGACTTTCAATACCTTCATACACACAGGCACACACACACACACACACACAAACACAAACAGACCCTCCCCCCCCCCCCACGCACACACACACACACAGACACAAACACACACTCCATTAGATGGGAAATGTGAAGCTAGCATGGATTAGCATGACCCTTAATGCACGCAGATGTTGGCTTGTGATAGCGACTGCTGGCAGACGTAGCGTGGCGTGTTCCATGGAATAATCTGTAGCATATGTGTGCAAGCTCCCTTACTGTGCAACTCACGGAGTAAAGGGGGTTCAAATATCTCAAATCTGAAAAGCTGGGTTTCCACACAGACTGTCACTCACTCCTATCACACATCTCCTCAGCACAGCGAGCGGAAAGAAAGAAAAGGGGGCAGTGGCTATGAAACATCCTCTCAAATGAAACCTATTGTATTCATTTATGACTTTGGTATCTGGGGCATATTGAAAGGGGTTTCAGAGAGTGAGAGTCTTACACAAATTGCTTTTGCTCTCTGACATGTGCGATGATTCAAAATCAAAAGAAGATGAAACTGAGAGAGACAAAAAAAACAGGTGTAAACACACACAAAGACGCACAGACAGACAGACAGACAGACAGACAGACAGACAGACAGACAGACAGACAGACAGACAGACAGACACACACACACACACACACACTATGGATACACACACACACACACACACACACACACAATGGATACACACATAAACTCAGCAACAAATGCACAGTACTTTTGCATGGACAAAATATACATGATAGATGTCTAAGTATCTGTTGGAACTATTAATTCATCGTCATAACTGCACTTAGGCTAGCTCTTCATCTGGTCGTCATGATTGTCAGCAAATTCTGTGTATCTCTGAAGACAAGAGCAATGCTAAACACTACTGATGTTCCTTAAGACTATACCATCAGTGCTACCATTCCTACAGAGTGCCTGATTTAGTGTCTGCACATGAAATGCATGTGCTGAATTATAGGCCGTGGTGGATGCTTGTTAAAGTTAATAAAGAGCGTGCCTTTCCCTTGCGAGGGGGTTTGTGGTCTGCTCACATCTGGGCTCCACAGAAGTCCCTGCCGAGAGAGTTGACTGCTTTGATTTATTCCTCCGGACTCCCATAGACGAGGTCCCGAGAAACAGTTCATCGCCGTGGCGCCGCTCTTTGACCTCCGTGCACCACACACATGCTGTGTGTACAAGACCCCGTCAGGGCTGCGCTGGGTGAGGTGTAGCATTCACGCTAGGCTAATGAGCCCCCAGAGGACTGACTGGACTCCCAGCAGGTCCCTGCCTGACCGGCCCATCTATCTGCACAGCGTCTGGGCTCTGGTGTGAACACGTGTCCCTGGGGACCAGGTGAATGACTGAGAAGCTGGAGGTGTAACACATAAACATACAGGTTCACCCTGACGGATGGTGGCTAGCAGCCAGCAACCAGGCCATATGGTAAGACTAAACCGCCTCAGTCACGGCCCAATACACCTGAACCCAGAAAAGCAAACAGGTCAGAAGTGGGTGTAAGGGTGTGAGTGTGTGTTGTTGGACAGAAGGAGGTTTTGTCTGTGTGTGTCTGTGTGTGTGTGTGTGTGTGTGTGTGTGTGTGTATGTATTTGTGTCCTGGCAATGCATTTTGTCAACTGCCTTTAAATCACAGCCCTGTTTTGTCTGCTCATAACCGTGGCTCAAGTATTGTCAGGGGACTCCTCTACGCGCTCTGATGAAGCCGACTTCTTGAGAGAGTGTTCCAACTCTTCCGTGTGCGTCGAGGTTTAATTAGCTACAGTGCGAGCGGTGTGATGATGACTCACACATGCTGACACCACAGTGGCCTCTGTCTTTCCATTACTGCACTGGCCACTACACACACACACACACACACACACACACACACACACACACACACATCTGCATCCCCAAAAGGCCAGACTCTGGTGTCCAGCGAGGCTTGCACACACACACACACACACAAACACACTCCGACTTCCAGGGAGGCTTGCATTGCAGCATGACAAAGCCACGGCACCTCGAGCTGCGAACGCGGTCAGGCAGGATCCCCGCTCCTGAACCCGCAGTGGGGGTAACTTTAGACGGAGGCAGAGAGAGGGAGGAGAGAGGGAGAAGAGAGTGAGAGAGAGAAAGAGCGGGGGAGGGAGGGAGGGAGGGAGGGAGGGAGGGAGAGAAAGGGAGAAGGGATGGAAACTTTGGCCGAGGGAGAGGAGTGGAGTGAGAAGGGCAAGCAGTTGGTGGTCACGGGGCTGTTGGGTGACTGGGGCTGTGGTGTGTGTGTTGTGAGTTTATGAAAAGTTGTGTGTGTGTGTGTGTGAGAGAGAGAGACAGAGATGGTGTTGATGTGAGGCAGATAGTTTGTACTTTCGTATGTGCAAATTAATGTATATGAGGATGGATATGTGTGTATGTGTATGTGTATGTGTGTGTGTGTGTGTGTGTGTGTGTGAGCGTGTGAGAGTTTGTGCCTGCGTGTGCGTGTGTATGTGCATGCATGTGTGTGTTAGAGGAGTGTTAGGGGGGTATTAGCAGAGGAGAGAGGTCCAGTGAGGTCCTCGGAGGTGTGTTATGCCTTACACACAAGGTGGAGACTCACTTGGCGCATTGGGTAAATTAAAGAGCCACACTGTCTCCGGTACACACCAGTGACAGGACACTGATTCAGACAACCTTCATCACATTACACACCCTAACAAAGACTTTTATAGATTTCAATTATTAATAACATACCATGTTATTGTAGAAAATAAAGAACACATACATTCACTGTTGTTGCATATAACTGAAAGTATCACTGTCCTGAACGCACGTACACTATGAGATACTAATCTACAGTTGGCTGCTAAATACGTTTTACATTACTGTCACTGTTTGGTTTCTTGATACTTTCAGTGTCTTGATTTCTGTATGAAAACAAAGACTGAGTGCCTCTGAGTGTGTGTGTGTGTGCCTCTGAGAGCGTCCATCATTTTGTGTATTTTATCAAATTAACTTGTGCCAACTTTGACAGATGGAGAGACAAATACGAGCAGAAAGGGGAGAGGATGAAATAAAACAGTGACATCAAAACTTTAAAAATTATCTAAGATTTAGATCCATCTGGGGGGAAATTCGACAACCAAGCGTGACTCGCCAGTTTATTTTTCCTTTAACTTTCAATTAGCCTGTAATTGCTTGTCTTAACGAGGAAGCGAGCATTTCTCTGCGTTAAACGACTCCCCCTGGTTTGCCTTCGTCTTTGGCGCGGTCACAGACAGAGCCAGTATTCTTCAAACAACCCCTGAGAAACGACCCTCGGCTGGATCCTTCCTCTCCGGGTCCCACGTCTCTTTTTTGGAAGTGCGGAGGCTTGTTTGGCGTGCTTTTTCTCTTCCTCTCCGTCTGGAATCTTTCACGCGACTGGCGTGCTAGTAGAGAGAGTAACCGAACACCCAGCGGCCCGACACTATTCTGGAATGTGAAAACAGCGCGGCGAAGGGGAGAAAGGGAGAGTGAGTGAGTGAGGGCCGTCGCTGTGATTTATGCGGTTTACGGAGAGCCTGTCCAAGAGGAGTGATTTAATTTTCCGCGCATTCGTGTGTAATGGATGCCTGGTTCTCCTCATTCTCAAGAATGTTTGTTTCCATATTGCACCCCTGGGTTCAGGGCAGAGGCAGACTTCTGTAAGCACAGGTTAGGGGCCTGCGTTAAGGGCCGATCTTCAACAGCTCTTTAGGGAGACTCCAGGAATTTCTCATTGTCAGTTATAATGACATTTGGCTGTACTTCACAAAGCACAGAAAAGACACCAGTTCCAAATAGGCAGCCTGTGAAAACACACAGTGTGAATGGAATGCTGTATGAAGACTCGGAATGACTTGGAATGTGCAATCGGTGTATAGCTGTGCATCTTAAATTTGGTACTTACCGCATTGTTACACAGTAGTTACATACTCATATAAACCAAAATACTGATGTCTGAATAGTTCAATGACAGTGTTTATTCTATAAAGAATTCCTCATTTAACATATCCATTCTGTGGGGAGTGAGTGCATGCATCACAACATTTCAGTAAATACTATGCCAAACCAGATATTACCATGGCCATGAAAGCATGCATCTTGAAGCTTGCATGCTGTAACTTCATATGTTAATAGCACATGAAATAAGTATATATCTGCATCATATATGTGCATGAATATTCAAACTTAAATTAAGACGAATGGATTTAAAGTTTATATAAGGATATAAAAGTGAAACATAAAAAAATGGCATATAAAATAGTCATGTCGCCATGGAGGAGTCATGTTCATTTGTATCTTCAGGATCGCATTACTGTTACTGACTATGGTGTGTGTGTGTGTGTGTGTGTGTGTGTGTGTGTGTTTGTGTGTGGAAAGCAGGTTTGGCGCTACAGCAGGCCTGGCAAGAGGCTGGCTCCGTGCTGGGTGTCGTAGTGCTGAACTAACGGGAGCGTTCCTACATCACGATGGAGGAACCCGATACTCACTCATGTATGCAACCCCCTGACTGGCCAACACAAACACCTGCCGTTACACACACATGGACACACACCCACACTTAAATGTGCACACACACACACACACGGACACGCTCGCACACACACACACACACAGGCACACACACACACACTTAAATGTGCACACACATACACAGACACACAAACAAACACACACACACACACACACACACACACACACACACTTGTTCACACACACATACGGACACACACACATGAATGCACATACGATAACACACATACACAGCCATGCCTGAACACATGCATGCATGCACGCACACACACACACACACACGCACAAACACACACAGACATACAAACACACACACACACCCAAACACTCAAGTGCATAGATACATGTGCACATAAACAAACATTTAATACATTTAATCAGGCTCTGCGGTTAGATTTAGAAGTTTCTTGAATAAAGGGAATATCAGTGAGTAAGTGTGTTTTTTGTGTTTTCTAACCCATCAGTGTGTCAGCACAGTCCCATTTGAAATGGAGGAGTTTCCAAGTTGAAGGCTGAAATGTCCACATTAGATGTTTACCCCTCTCAGCCAAGAGAAGCAGCCTTTGACCTGTCCTCCCCTGCCTTGCCTGGTACACATCTATCACAAGCAGAAACTTGGCAGGCACTACCTAACACACACACACACACACACACACACACACAACCACACACACACACACACAACCACACATACAACCACGCACGCACACACACACACACACACAACCCCACACACACACACACACACACACACACACACACACACACACACACACAAATATCTACCAATGTGATATTTGCTAACTGCTGAAAGAGACATGGGCAGGTTCCAGTGGTTAGCGATTAGCCTGGTGGTCTTAACATACATGCACATACACTCTCATTCATTTACATTCACTTTCTCCTCTCACACTCACACACACACGCCACAGAATGAAAACAACACTTATTAGACAGTGGACCTTAATAGGGACAATTCCGTAATGAAGCGTAAAAGTGGGGGATGAACCACAATTACATCTTTTTAAGCCACTGCTCCGCTTACACGTGTAGTGCTGTTTGTGACCAGCCCATGTTCAACGCCTAAGGCCAAAGCACATCAGTGCCCTTCAGGTCTCCCACATGCAGCAAGCCTGTCGGCCAGAAGTATCGCCCTGAGACATCGCCCTGCTGAGGAAGCACAGGCCCAGGGAAGCAGTGACCTTTGAACCCTGTGTTTGGAAGATTCATTCTTCACAGTTCCTCAAGGATAGATGGGATATAACAGTTTGGGTGGTGTCTCTGTGGGCCCCTGGGTAAAGGTCAAAGGTCGTACACATAGACAGTCAGGAGTTGTGTGTTGGTGATCAGTCTGGCCTTGTGATCAAGTTTAGGTCGAGAGTGGTGGTGCCCGGAGGAACGAACACAAGATTATGGCCCTGATCTTTTCACAAAGATTTTTTTTGAGATCTTCCTCCCAAGGTCATGACGGATACTTGGACTTCCATTATCAATGCTGTGGGTTTGACCCTCAAGAAGGGCTGACCATCCCACTACGCAAGCATGCGTTGAAGAAAAATGTCTACTCTGACTAAATGTAGAAGAATGTAAGGGAGGATTATTGACCCAGCCAATGTTTTGCTAAGGCCTCCAGAGAGCATCAACAGAAGGAACACTGAGAACTGTTAGTATCTGAGGGAGATTATAAATGGCAGATTTATTTGGCATCAATTCAGATTTTCAAACTGTGGACATTGGCTATTTACGCAAGGGTCACTGTGAACTTTTCCCATCACTTTATCAAATGGTCAAATTAAGTCTTAATGCAGATACATTGCGTGTTAGAAAGTGTTCATGACAAGACCAAAATAGGAAAGCATGCTTCTAGTAGTGTGATACAAACCAAGTGCTGACGCTACTCTATATAGACAGTTATTATATTTCACACTATAGCTTAGTTGAGGTGTCTATTATTATTGACTGTGGTATTTGCACTGAACAGTTGACATTTGTGTAAACAGGCCTGTAGTCTGCCGTGACCTCTTCAAAACCTGGTTAATATGAGTTTCCCGTTTTGCTTGCAGTGGAGGCTATCATAGGTTACATTTACACTCAAATGTGAATTTTGAACACACTAAATGGTTTTATTTGACTTGTGAATTGCATCACTTTTTTTTGGAGATGTGCTTTTTGGTCACCCATGACTGTGAGAAAATCTGTAAATGCATGTAGGCTTCCTAGCATGCAGCCCATTTGTACTTTCAGGATCTCCTAATGTTCTGACATCTTAGATGCAGTTTCTTGTTTGGAGCTGCTCTATCAGTCTGCCTCTACATGCCTGGGCTAAAGAGAAGCATGTGCTCCCAACCAAACTTCAGCTATATGCCCAGAAAAACTCTCCTCCAGGCGCGGGGGAACACCTTCTCAGATTTCCGATTTTGCGGTGCAATGTCTCAAAAAGTAACGATGGCAAAGAAGACGTTGTTATTTGGATCAGGTGGGTGACCCCCTCCCCCTTCCTTTCACCTTCTCCCTCACACAGGTGAAGGGTAGGTCAGCCTGAACTCTGAGCGACAAAACCATTCCCATCCATCCCGCCTCGCTCCATCCTTATCCCCATCTCCATATTCCACAACACTCAGCGTCTTCCGATAACAGCCCCTGATGAGCCCATTTTCTCCGTGAGCTCGGCCCAGGACTTCATAATGGGCGCTGTAATAAAATGAGCAAATCCACTTTGCTGGTTCCACCTCAGCCACACTGACTGCAAAGGGCCGCATTCACCGCCAACGAAAAAGAGACCTAATGGACATAAAGGAGAGGAGGGGGGGGGGGGGGGGGGTGAAGGACGAATGGGGGGCACGGGATGACAAAAAGTACTCCGATGTGCTTTTCATTAAGAGGGGGTGAAGTCATCGCCTGACATCAAACCTGACTCTGCGGCTTTGCGACTTCTGTCTAACCCGGTTCCGACTGCTTTTGCGCTTTCTACTATCGGATCTGGGGTCTGGGTGTGTGGGAGGTCTGCATGCGCTCCAACCCCGCCGTGGACGCCTTTGACTCTCGCATGCTAACAAGCTGCTACTGCTGTGAGGTACCAAGCAGGCACTAGTGATCCACCAAGAATAGAAAAAAATCTCTCTTTCTCTTAGACATGCTGTACATCCTCTCATGTATGGGTGCGGTGGACATGATGTGCGGTCCGGAAGGCTCTTTCTCCTTCACCCACTGTGAGGATCAGTCCCTGCTTCCTTTCCCATGCACATCTCTCCTCCGTTCTCTTTGGCTTTGGGAGAATCAGGCTTCCTCTGAACAATAGTTTTCCTCCGTATTAATCAAATCCGAAAATAAACATCAGAGTTTCACAGTTTAAATGGCAACTTAGGCAAAGGGAAGAAAACATCACAGGCCTCCCAAAAGAGAAGTAGGCCGTAAGGTGAACACGGTTTTCGTTTCAGCCCGTTCCACTCACTGGCATCTACACAATCTTTAGCTTATAAAAAAGAACGAGTCGTGGTTAGTTACCAAAAAAAAGTTCGTCGCTGATTTTCCAGTCGATTGTCTATATGGCTTTGTTTTATGCAGAACTAGAGACTTCAGAGCGTAATAAGATTTTTGTCGGGAGCCGTGCCACGGTTCGACACGTGATCATGCTACACCAATGAGAAGGCTGCATTTGTCAACAGAATGGAAAAATGGCGGCTCCCGTGTGGTTAGAAACATCGTTAAAGATAGAGGAAAACATCCGAACATCCTCAAAAGTGGGCTAAATTAATTCTAATTAGTGCTGTATAGATAGCCGCGTCCAAGAATAACAATGAGGCAAATATACGATAATGTTATTTTTATGTTAAGTCATTTACATCAAGTTTAACATACATGGGAATAGGCCTACCCATTACTGTGGATCTTACATGGACTGTGAACACCCACCGAAGAAATCAAGGCAAAGACTGTACTTCCTACATCAGCTGAGGAAGTTCAGCACCATCAGCTGTGTGTCCTGACAGCATCACTTGGTATGGGAACTGTACAGCCTGTGACTGCAGCACCGAATCATCAGAGCATCTCTCCATATTCTGCAGGAGACCTACAAGAAAAGACCTACCTACCAGCGCCCAAGGTATTGTAAAGGATTCCTAACATCCTGACCATGGACTTTTCAAAACACTGAGGTCAGGCAAACGTCTCTGCTGCTACAAGACCAGAACAGAGAGACTGAGGAGGAGCTTCTTTCCTCAAGCATTCCTTATCCTGAACACACACAATGACTATAAAACATCAATTACACCTTTTTTCACACACTGCTCTTTAAACTCCCTCTTGCTATTTATGAAAAATATTTATTGATCTTTCTTTCTTCACACTCGCACAGAAAAAACAGTAGTATTTTTATGTATGTGACAAATAAACCTCCATGTATCAATAAAAGGCAGTAATTGTAAATACCAATGACCATCTGTTTGTTCATTCATTCATTCATTCTTCCACAAATGAAAACAACACTAATGAACCATAAAAACACTCTTTATGAAACATGAAATATGATATATAAAACTGTACAAAACTGAATAAGAAATAACAGATTAGGGACACTCAGTCCTCACTGTTAGTGTCAGTGTAAGGACAGTTATCTTCCAGTTCCTACAGCAACGACATAGGTCAACTATGCAACACAATCCTGCAGAAAAACATCTGTCTGTCTCACAGGCACCTTTGCAGCCACAGTGTATCACATGCAAAACATTGTTTGAGACAGGACCTCATTATTGCAGCCTGGTAGTTTGCCCTTTTGCAGTGCTGATGGAGGGCATCAGTGGTAGGGGGAATGGATAATTCTGGCAAGGCTGATGATGTCATACAGAAAGCCTTGAACCTAGCTTTATTTACATTATCAGCAGCCGACTGATCATATGGCATACATACTGGCAAAGAAATGCGAATGTTGACTGCTCCAAGTTTAAGTTAGTACCTAAACTTTTAAAAGCCTTTAGGTACTCATCTTTCTCACATGCAACAGAAAATGTCTTTTTTTCTCCTTTGCCATTAAAGGCACTTGTGAAGTCACACCCAGAAAATGTTTGAATTCCGATCAAGGCTGAAAACACACTGGTTCCAAGAGCTGATGACACCTTGGTAATGTCAATGATACATGTCCTGTTGCCAGTCCCTGTGAAAACATATAAAGTGCATGGCAAATCTGTCTGCACACTTACAGCAATGACTGCCACATCTGTAGATGCCAGACAGTGTAGCGGGTTGAAACGGAAACAGGGTTCACCTTACAGCCTATATGAGGATGTGCATGTGTGTGAGTGTGAGTGTGCACACACTGGGCACCTTCACGAGGCTTCTCTCCAGTCTTCTCTTCCACACACACACACACACACACACAAACAGAGTTGAAGACCTTGTAAATGTTTTCCCACATAGTATGTTTTTGCATATGAAAATGCCAGTGAAAATGCCTTTACATATTGTAAACATATAAAAGGTAAGGCACATTTATGTGGACCTTCCCTGCCATGTACTATCAGGTAACGTTTTAAAGACCCAGCTTGTTTAGAAGTTTTTCCACATTGGCATGAGTATCAACATATATGCATTTGAGAAGGGCAAACTTCACACTTCAGAATTCAAGCATTTACATGGCTTTTCTTCACTGTGCAACCGCTGATGGCATTTCAGACTTGATGTCCTAGTGTAGTGTTTCTCAACCACTGGGCCGTTGCACTTATCCTTATTACAACTGTATTTTGTGCTGTGTCTTACTGATATAATGTATTTAACCCTTATTTAATGTTAATCACAATTACAAACGAGGGTCTGACAGGGCTTACAATTAGGTGTGAGTGCTCCAGATCAATGAGGAAAAGTCAACCCCCTCGCTGGATTTCTAAAGTTGGGATGATTATTGTATTTCTGTAATGACTTCTTACAATGTTGCATGGAATTGTTTGTGTATCATCTAAGCCTATGATTTCTCATAGTTAAGATCACCTTAGCTGACGTAGGAAGTACAGTCTTTGCCTTGATTTCTTCGGTGTGCTGGGTGTTCACAGTCCATGTAAGATCGTCAGTAATGTGTATGCCCATGCATGTCAAACTTGATCTAAATGACTTAACATAAAAATAACATTATCGTATATTTGCCTCATTGTTCTTCTTGGACGCGGCTATGTATACAGCACTAATTAGAATTAATTTAGCCCAATTTTGAGGATGTTCAAGTGTTTTCCTCTATCTTTAACGATGTTTCTAACCGCACGGGAGCCGCCATTTTTCCATTCTGTTGTCAAAAAGCAGCCTTCTCATTGGTGTAGCATGATCACGTGTCGAACCGTGGCACGGCTCCCGACAAAAATCTTATTACGCTCTGAAGTCTCTAGTTCTGCATAAAACAAAGCCATATAGACAATCGACTGGAAAATCAGCGACGAACTTTTTTTTGGTAACTAACCACGACTCGTTCTTTTTTATAAGCTAAAGATTGTGTAGATGCCAGTGAGTGGAACGGGATTCATTTTCTAAAGCACTTTTCGTGCTTCACCTTGCGGCCTAAAGTGCTTTCTGCACATCTTCCATTTTAAGTGTTTTCATTTCATTTCACTCGCTTTCATTAAAAGTAGCTGCCATGTCTTAATAAATGGAATGAATTTGTGGGAGAGTGAGCGGGGGTGAGGAAGAGTCGCACTGAAACTGATGACGAGGCTTTCAAGGGAGAGGGTGTGAGCCAGGCAACAGCTTAAGACATCCGGTAAGAAACGCATCAGCAAAACGAGCGCTTCGGTTCCAAGCAGAGTTTCAGAACGGCGTAGAGTAGACAGACATGAGGCACGCCATTTCTTGATGTCAGTCATTTTCCTTACAGTCACTTCAATTCAGCAAGTTGCTGAAGTGGTAGTAAGGGAGAGTGTGTGTTTGTGTGTGTGTATAATTATATATGTGTGTGTGTGTGTGTGTGTGCGCCCATGTGTCTCAGAAGTGACCCTTAAATTGAGTTTACTGAGACGGCAACTTCTCCAGCATTTACATTAGTCTAACGACATTGGCACAAGCACAAAACTGCCTCTGGCTTCAGCTCAAATCCAGATAAGCATCTCTCACCCTCACTCTTCTTCTTCTTCTCCTTCACTCTCTCTCTGTGTCTACTCCTGTCTTTCTCTCTCTAGAAACAGCAAGACCGAGGCTGTAAGGTAAGGCAGTCAAATCCTCATGATACAGCTCCACACTTTCTGACTATTAATAATCTCATTCGACCTCAAAACTTTGGGCTAATTTTTTAATCATTGAAATTTTTGAAATGCGAATTGGAAAATTAGGAGGCTATACGAGGATCCCCTCAGCACTGGTGTCTGAATCCTAATTGGCAGAGGATGTCATTATGGGGGAAATATGAGACCCTATCTGTTCTCATAGAGGTATAATTTATCTGAAGTGCGTGGGAGAAATTATGGTTATTACTTTAATGAGTATTCTAATGGGAGACAATATACCCCATATCATTGGAAGCTTTTAGATGACACATTAGCATACAATATAACACAAGTGGTTTAAAATCATATAGAGATAATTGACATTTTTTTTTTAAAGGGATATTTAATGTAAAACATATATAAAACATGCAGATATGAGGAAACCCACAATTCAAAGTGTTGGATATACAGAGTAATGGAAAACAGTTTGATAACCATTTATGATATACAATACACCACAAAGAAGGTTACGCTGATATTTATATCTACTTTAAGAAGGAAATCCACCTGATATTTAGATCTACTATAAGAAGGAAAGAAGGAATTCCACCTGGGATTTCCCTCTCGGCTCTCCAGGTATGATAAATAAATGCAGAGTATAACAGTGAGATGTTTAATACATGCGCCATTTTCCCCTGTCTGGAGTGAATGTTTACAGAGTTAAACCAATCATAAAATACCAACAAATCCCAGCGGGAGATGCTAAGGAGACTTTGTTAAAAAAAGGCACGCTGCAGAAAAAAGGAAGACCTATACACTTTAAATAATGACAACCAGAGACAAGAAACAAAAGGAGAGCTTGACCTCAAACCCACCCAAGGGCACAGAGGTGGGAGGCTGTTTTGGGATCGGCCTTATTTATCCTGTCCATTTCCCTCCAGTGGAGGCCTCGAGCTCCCCTGTGAACTTGTAACTGTACCACCTACATCTTGTCTTTGTTCTGTGGGCGAGTAAAAGAGCAGGGCAGGACACACACACACACACACACACACACGTACACACACACACACACACACACGTACACACACACACACACACACAAACTGGCAGAGGAGTGCAAAGGGGTCACTGGTACCATCAATGGATCAACACATACGCCTCCCTACACACACACAGGCACACACACATACACTTCCTCTGAACATTAAATAAGAGTCACAATAGTTTAAAATAACCTCAAGGCCAAGTCACTTCACCACCGTAACAGTAGGAAACAATATTTCACATCACATTTATAGAGTTATCCATTTAATCTTAAACCTACAACAAAACCCTGTTTATTTGACATAAGACTTTCCCCCATTCCACAAACTTAAAATAAATATGTACACAAGTCTATCACACCTTACAGTCTGATTAAGGCACCCATTGTATTGTAGTTCTCAAGGGGATGTGTCTATGTTTGTCTACATTTCCTGGCATGATTGTTGTCGCCGTACACAACAAAAACTAAATTGGCGCAGATGTAGCGACACGGAGAGCTAAATGAGATTCATTGGCAGTCGGTATGGTTTGATGATTAATTCACAGCTTACACACAACAGACCCCACAGACCAAAAGTGTAAATACTCACAGGACGCCAATAGAGAGAGTACAGCCATGCACATATACATGTGGACACATCCGTACCTACTGGTGCAGACGCACACACACACCTGACCAAGGGAATGCATGCACACTCAAGACAGTTCCAGAGAGGTCAGCAGAAACAGGACGACAGACGCACACACACATATACTCAAATGCACAAGCCAAGAACAAAGAAGCCTAGGGCGATCCAGATTGGGGTTCTGACATCTGTCTTTCTCTAGCTCTCTCTATCCATCCCTCATTCATGTAATTACCCACCACCCCCAGCCCATCTTCATCGCCATCAGTTCATTTCTGCTTTCACTCTCTTTCTCTCACACAGACATGCTAAAGAAAACAATCGTCCATATTAACACATTGCCACATCATCAAACGGTCTCCGCCCTTCTACACCGCCCCGATCAGTGAGTTCTTCTGGCGGGGGTCCTGGTGGTGTGTGCTGGCCTCCCCGTAAGCTCCGTAGCGGTCAGGGCTGGCACTGCGGTAGCCCCCCTGGACCACCTGCTCGTAGCGGGGGGCGCGGAGTGCCAGCGTGGGAGAGCGGGGAACATCTTGCCGGATTGGCACCCTGTGGACAGAGGACGGCGAGGGCTGGGATGGGTAGGGGGGTCGGTAGCGGCGCTCCAGCTCTACCGAGCGGGGCATGGGCAACCGGGGGGAGCCCGGCACCTGCCCCTGCCCCTGCCCCTGCCTCTGGGGGTAGTTGTCAGGCATGGAGTAGCTCTCACGCAGGGCGTAGGAGGGTGCCGGGTAGTTGAGGGGGTAGGTCTCGCGCTGGGGGTAGTTGTACTGCGGGGCGGGGGCCGGGTATCGGGCTTGCTCCCTTTTGGGGGACCAGTGCTGGGCAAGGCGGTCGTCCACTGGCATCCGCCTGAAACACAAACGCAAGAGACGGGAAATAAAGACAAGCACGTCATGTATGCTGTTGTTTGTTGCTATGCCAGTGTTTGAGGAGGCATTGTGAATTTGACATATAGACTGTGGGGGGATACTACACTGGCTCAGTCTTGCAATGATGGCTGTCAATACATGAATGACATCACTCAGTTTAATGATTATTTTTTCATTCAGTCCACTGAAATGAATCCAATTTGCAACTTCTATTTGATCACACTTAAGAAGATCTTTAAAAAAACACCTATGGAAATCATTCCAGCCATTTAACGAGAGAAATCCAGCCACTTGCGACACCTCTTGTTGGTAAAAGGCATACAATTCAGTCAAAACAAATCCGCTAGCCTGCTAGCTCAGCTAACAACAGCAGAAACAGCCTGTCAATCAGAGTGGCCCGCGGCGTCTGACGGACCAACTGCTGAGAGAGTGACAGCTGACAGGATGCGAGCGTTGGCGTGTTTGTGGTGATTGGTGCTGCCGTGCGGCACCGTGCCCAGCGTGTGTGTGTGTGTGTTTTCCTGCGCGAAAGTCGGGGGGTTTGATGTTGGACAAGGGTGCTTGCTGGCTCGGAAAATGTGACCTCTGCAGCTGTAGCCATAGACGAACGCCATGGGTGGTTTTTCCCCGGGCATCAATTACATTCTGTAGAGTGTGGATGCATGTGTGTGAGTGTGTGTGTGTGAGAGGGAAATAAAAGAAAGAGAGAATAGCAAATGGACAATTTGTACTTCTGCACTATGAGTGTTTAAGAGAAAGTGTGTGCATGTTATTTCTTCTGCGTGTATCCATGTCTCATTTTGTCTGTATGTGGAAATGGACACTGCAATGTAGTTGATTATGTCCAATGTGAAGAGAATATCTCTGAGTGTTTGTGTATGTGTGTGTGTGTGTGTGTGTGTGTGTGTGTGTGTGTGTGTGTGTGTGTGCGAGTGTAAGAGAGTTTGGCCTTGTCCATGCCACACACAAAAACACAATTCAAATCCCCTCTGTCATCTAGTAATAAGTAGGTGGCCATGGAAGACAAGAAGAGCCCAAGATAGAATGAATGTAAGAGAGAGAGAGAGAGAGAGAGAGAGAGAGAGAGAGAGAGAGAGAGAGAGAGAGAGAGAGAAAGAGGGAGGGAGGGAGAGAGGGAGAGGGAAAGAGAGAGAGAAAGAGATAGAGAGGAAATGAGTATGAGAGAATATGTGGCGACAAGAGCAAGAAAGGAGGGGAAGAGACTGAAAGCAAGGGGAAGAGAGGCAAGGACAAAACAGAGAGATGAAAGACAGACTAGACAAGGAAAACAAAGAACAAAGACACAATAATAGAGTAGCTACAAGGGCTTTTGATTGATGACGCATGCCCTCTGGGCACTGTAGTTCTCTCCTCATTGACCCAAAGCAAGAAAATAAACTACAGCTCACCTCACCTTTGGAGGCCATTAAACAGCTGGCAGGCAGATCGGGCCAGGCGGGCAGTAATGAGAACATGGTGGGTGGCAAGGATTAGGCCCAACTCCAGTCCTGAGGCAGCTACTTTCTGAGATTGGCACTAGCAGATATTCAATAACACAGTTGGTGGAGTGGGGGTCTAAAATGTCTAATAGCCGGGACCTCAAAACTGTAAGACTTACTTTTAGCAGCTAGCATGCGTAGTGGATGGCACACTGGCAACCAGCGCTAGCTAGCATGGGCAGTAGCTGGTAACAGGAGCTAACTAGCATGGGCAGAAGGTGGTAATCAGACCTAACAAGCATGGGCAGTAACTGGTAACCAGAGCTAACTAGCATGAACTGAAGGTGGTAATCAGAGAGCTAACGAGCATGGGCAACAACTGGTAGCTGATAGCGCAGCAGCTAGCATTAGGAGCAGGTGGTGATTAGCTGATGGTAGATTAACTGGTAGCTAGTGACTCGTGGCTGTTTAAAGGCAAGTCTGGGCAGTGACTGGAGGCAGCAGGCTACTGGCTGGTCTGGGCTAGCGTGAGGATGGCTACTTAACGCACTTTCTGCTCATAAGGGTGGAATGTTGCAGTGGGAACTCAATAGGCCCCAAAGTGGCAGCTGAGGATTAATGAAAACTTGTGTGCGCGCATACGTACACACACACACACACACACACACACACACACACACACACACACACACACACACACACACACACACACACACACACACCGTGTGTCCATGGTTCCCTTCCAGTGACCCGGTGCACTATTGACCTACACTAAGCTCCCAGAATTAGGGTCACAGCTGGGGAGAAGTGAGGTGTGTGTATGTGCTGGCCAGATGTGTCTGCGAGTGCTGGTCTGTCCTTGGGACGTGTGTGTGTTGGTGCATTGTTTGCGTTACAGTGAGGTCTGGCCAGAGCTACGGCCACATGTCTGAGTGCAGGAGATGAGTGAGTTAAAGGGTATTGTGTGTGTGTAGGGGCCAACCGTGTAGTGGGTGTATGCTTGTGTGTGTGTGTGTGTGTGTGTGTGTGAATGTGTGTGTGTGTGTAGGGGCCAACTGTGTAGTGGGTGTATGTATGCTGATGTGTGTGTGTATGTGTGTGTGTGTGTTTGTAGGGGCCAAAAGTGTAGAGGGTGTATGTATTCTCATGTGTGTATGGGTGTGTGTGTGTGTCTGTGTGTGGACTGGTCCTTTAATAAAACTTGAGAGAGGGAGGTGTGATTGAATCCTCTCAGGGTATAGCAGAACAGACTAATGAAATGTCATGTAATCAATCTGCCTTACGCTTCCCCCCCGGTCAACACTTGACCCCCTGAGAGTGTGTGTGTGTGTGTGGACAATCTGGTCTGGTCTGGGCGTGGGTGTCAATGTATGTGCACATGAATGTGTGTGTGTGAGTGTGTGTGTGTGTGTGTGTGTGTGTGTGTGTGTGTAAATGTGTTACAGACTCTTTGACACTGACATATTTTCCATCTTACGGCGAGAGAGTTTTTCGGACCCCACCAGCCAGCTCCTTGCACCTGCCCACACGCTTGCAGGAAACTCTCCTCGGGGCTCCTCATTTGACCCATCAACTACCCCCCCCCCCCCCCCAGACACCCCTAAATACAACCCTCAACCCCCCCATCTATCCCTAATGTGCCCCCTACCCCCAGTGAAAAACAGCTGGCTATGACAGTGTCAGATATTTGAGAGGGGAGTTCATGTTACAATACGGACTATTGTGCCCAAGTTAAGCATGACAAATGTACTTCCTGTACCATTCATCAACATTATTACTAGGATAGAGTCATGGAAATGGTATGGATACTTTACATTAGGATAGGAAGTTATGACAGGGAGTACTTACACTTGAGTCAAACCTTCTTGTGTATACGTGTGTGTGTGTGTGTCTCTCTCTCTCTCTCTCTCTGTGTATGTATGTGTGCCTGTGTATGTGTGAGTGTGTGTGAGAGATATCCCTCTCCACTAAATTAGTTTGTTTGTGGCACCAGCAGTGTGATTTCATTGTGCTAGGTGTCTCCCAGTTCTTTATGTTGCGATGTATTTTGTTTTGTGTGTGGGTGTGTGTGTGTGTGTGTGTGTGTGTGTGTGTGTGTGAGTGTGTGTGCGTGTGTGTTTAAGAGGTTGGCAGTTTCCTGTATTATACCCACCCCGAAAACCTGTTTCCAAAAAACAGTCACAGACTTTCATTTTCCAGTGAAGGAGGGGAAAAAAAAATCTGATTTCATTACGGACTCCCTGCCTTGCGGCAAACTCGGTTACGGCCACAGTGCCGGTGTGCTTTATTTACCTGCCCAAGAAGAGAAGGGCGTGGGGGGGTGGGGGGGGGGGGGGGGGGGGGGTTGGGGGGAAACAATAAAAATCTGCAAAAAAAAGGAAAGGAGAAATAATGACGAGTTCATAAAAATAGAGAGAAAAGAATGAATAGATTTAAACCTCACATCCTAGGGAGAACCTAGGATGTTGGATGTGGCTAGCCTATCGCAGATGTTTCCATGCCATCTTAGGCTACTCACATTCCTGAGCGGTTTAATTCCTAACCTAATCACATCATTTAATGGGAAACCAGTCGTCTCAGCCACATGGTGGAGGTTCAGTCTGGGCTCTCTCCACACAGTGCTTCGGGGCAGGCTGATCACTGAAACCCCACTGTGTGCCCATCACGCCTCCAGCTAAATCATGTCTGCATGTTTGTCAGAGGGGTGCATCTGTGGACTGGGAGGACTTCTCTTGTGCAGATGGGTTTTAAGGCAGGTTTGACACAATGAGTGATTATAAAGTGAGTCAGATTTATCTCTGCTTCTGTTTATTACAGTAGTGACCCAACCACTTTTTGAACAAAGTACTGACAACGGTACAGACACTAAAGGACGTACAGTGATTACATATGGACTGCTATTCTTTATGCTTTTTAATGTTGTTCAAATTATGTTTTCATTATTTCTAAATGAATGTGAGAGAGTGATTGGGCAGTCTGAGTGTTGCTGCCCTGATGGGGACTTGACCCTGTGGTCTGATCGGCAGAGAGGCCATTTAGGGAAGTGAGGGCGAATGAGCGTGTGTGTGTGTGTGCGCTCCTTAGATTCAGCCCACTGCACCGATAGGAAGGGGATGAGGAGAAACAAGTGTCTGGCTCTGTCTGGCTGTCTCTCTCACACACATACACACATACGTGTGTATATATATACATATACGATATGTATAGAGAGACCGAGAGAGAGAAAGTGAGTGTGTGTGTGTGTGTGTGTGTGTGAGAGAGAAAGTGAGTGTGTATGTACGTGGGAGAGAGAGAGAGAGAGTGTGTAGGGGTGTGTCTGTGAGTGAGAGAGAGAAAGAGAAAGAGAGAAAAAAAGAGAAAGAAAGAATGTTAGTCTGTGTGTATGAATCTTCGACTGTGTTAGGGGAGTCTCACCACACTACACACACACACACACACACACACACACACACACACACACACACACACACACACACACACACACACACACACACACACACACACACACACACACACACACACACACACACACACACACACACACACACACACACACACACACACACAGGCTACAAGGTTTTGTGTGAGGCTGAGGTGGAAGGCGTAGCGTGGAGAAGAGAAGAGTTCCCCCACAGGGCCCAGACTGGAGGAGCCAGCCTCTGTCTGAGTCTCCATCCCTCTATCTACCGCTACCTCTCTATCACCGCCACCACCTTCCAGCAGACGCACAACACACAACACAAACACACACACAAACACACACACACAAACACACACACAACACATACACACACACACAAACACACACCAAATTGCTGTCTGAGCCTTGAAGTCCCTCTTTATGCCTTTATCCCCCCATGATCACTCTCAAACAGAAACACGTACAGTGAATACTTTCTCTCTCTCTCTGAAATACACATCTTTGCAGTGCCTCTTTTTATGCCTGTCACACCCTGTCTCCATCACACACGCAGAAACATCCATACGTTTTTTTACTTGCTCTCTTCCCTCTCTCTCTCTCTTTCACACACACACACACACACACTCCTTGTCTCTATGCACCAGGAGGGCTTTGACTCACTAACCAACCACAGCGAACCCGGAGGCAGATTCCACCAAGCATGTTTTCTAGTAACGACAGCTAGCCTGACTGCCTTGAATCAACATTGTGACAACTACACACTCGCCCTCTTCCTAAGGCAGACACCAAGCCAATAGAACGACAAAATGCACGATGACAAACTCTACATCTT
Source organism: Sprattus sprattus (assembly GCF_963457725.1). Lineage (NCBI taxonomy): Eukaryota > Metazoa > Chordata > Actinopteri > Clupeiformes > Clupeidae > Sprattus > Sprattus sprattus. The sequence goes on along the minus strand of NC_137922.1, from coordinate 20,303,024 downwards.
CAATTCACATAGGCCAAGTCAGACTGCTCCTCATACTCATGACCAAATGTGACTCAAAATAAAAGCTTACAGGACGAGACAGCCTACAAGGGAACTCTTTATTCTTAGAAATAGATGAGAACATAGACGTTCTGACACAGCCCCTTAAATATCACCACAGTCTTTTCATTATTATATTATTTCTAATCAGGAAACAGGAACCTTGCCTGTCCAAGGATAGTGCTTCGGCTTCTGTTGCTAATTCAATTGCTGCCTAAAATTAACTTAAATTTAATTGGAAATGACCCAAGCCCAGTGCTCATACAAACACCTACACACCACACACACACACAAACCCACAAACACACACACACTCACACACACACACACACAAGCACACACCCTAGCCCCAAGGACCTAGCCACCAGCTGTGGCACAACAATGTGATTATAGACACCCTGGAGAACACCAGTACGCCAACAATATGCCATGGCCCCACCCTTTAAGCCAGGTAATCCAATCACACCGGGACACAAACATGGGTACATGGGTAGCCAATCAAAACTGTGCTTTGTCAGGAACACAAGCTGGTGACTGTGAGCCTAATTTCACTTAACTATATTTTCAGAGGACACAGAGGTGTGTTTGTGTTTATGTGTGTGTGTGTGTATGTGTGTGTGTGTGTGTGTGTGTGTGTGTGTGTGTGTGTGTGTGTGTGTGTGTGTGTGTGTGTGTTTATGTGTGTGTGTGTGTTTGTGTGTGTCTGTGTGTGTGTTTCTGTGTGTGTGTGTGTGTGTGTGTGTGTGTGTGTGTGTGTGTGTGTGTGTGTGTGTGTGTGTGTGTGTGTGTGTGTGTGTGTGTGTGTGTGTGTGTGTGTGTGTGTGTGTGTGTGTGTGTGTGTGTGTGTGTGTGTGTGAAAAGTTCAACAGGGACGAGTGTTGCTTTCCTCTTCTCCCTCTTCAAATAAAAACCAGAGAAGGAGAGACCAAAGTAGAGAGAGAGAGACTTAGTGGTAGAGGAGGAGAGAGAGAGGGGCAGCGAGAAGCTGCCAGACAGAAAGAGTGACTGTGCGAAAAAAGGAGGGAGAAGAATATGCTAATGTGCTAGCGTGGCAGTGTGGCGGTGCTAGTCATTTACAGAGAAATGGGTTTGAATGAGGCGCCCGAGGGGCCGGGCTGGCTCAAAGCTGAGCACTGAAAGATGGCTTTTATTTCCTTCTCAACCCTCCTCTCCTCCCTCACTCTCCTCCAACAAAACACATTTGAGGTTGACAAAAACTAGTCAGCGAATGTAGTTGAACAAGCAGATGACTGAAGCCAGCGAGAGCTGTTGATTATTTGCACTCACTCATCCCTCATCACAGGGGAACGGGGCTCACCACAAGCTATTCAGACTCAGATGGGCATGAACA
>NC_137922.1:20286634-20296634 GCF_963457725.1 Sprattus sprattus | reverse complement strand
TGTGTGTGTGTGTGAATGTGTGTGTTGCGGGGCTGATAGACTGTAATGGATACTTGGAAGTGATGACGGAATTAAAAATAATAATAATTTTTCTCTATCTATTTCTCTCATTCAAAAAGGCAAAAATGGCCTCTCCCCTCTGGCCCCATCCTGCTCAGACGCTAATTAGTGTTGTCCAACAATGAGCTTCTCACAGACTGGCGCATGTGCACACAGACACACAGACACACACACCCACGCACAGACACAGACACACACACACACACACAGAGATCCCCCCTACTGACAGCTGGCATGGCTGCCCACAGTCGCTTGGCAGAATCACTGTGATGCCACCGAAGCAGTTCAGTTTCCATGCTCTTGTCATCTCGGTAATGATATGCCATTAATTTAGACCCGAGCACCAAAAAGCCTATTTCGAATGGAGACCTAGCCACACACACACACACACCTAGCCAAAACACACACACACACACACACACCAAAACACGGAAAGGAAGACACAGCTCTGACAGCAGAACTAGCTGCAACCCGGGACTCAGGAAGCAGTCAGTCTTTCACAACAATAAACAAACTAATAAATAAATAAATAAATAAATAAATAAATAATCAAACAAAAACAAATAAATCCAGGCTCCCGGTGTGTTCCTCGCGCATCCAGCTGCGTGGGCGGTCCTGAAGAGGGACTGCGCTCAACGTGCTCAGACAAACTCTGCAGCAACACATCTCCAAATGCGTCAGGAGTCGTGCTAAAATCATCCCTATGCATGCTCAGGCTTAAGCCTTAAGCATCTAGACTTTCAATATTTCCAAACATTGGGGCTGTGTAAATGTCAATGGAAAAAAACCTTAAGACTATGTAAATGTCTTGTGATAAGATGTTACTGTATAAAAGGTCTCCTGTTAAAAGGTCTCATGAAAAAGTCAGAGTTAGATTGGAAGTCTGACTAAAGAGGCAGACAGACAAATGCTGCCGTCATACTACGATGCTGCTCTTAGTGTCACCAACCACCAGGGCCAACCCAGGAAGGTTAATAACTACCTTTGTAACCATGGTTACTAAAGGTTAATAACAGTCTTTCCATCTGAAATTGTACACAGCATTAAGCACACGGCTCACAAAGACTGTGTTCCTTTGGTGAGCACTTTAATAACACTTATTCTTCTGACAGGCCCCTTCTTTTCTTTTCACTTTTAATCCATTTTGGTCCATCTATCAATCACATACCTTATCGGGCTAAAACTGCTCTGTTGTTGTCAGGGGCTCAGCCCAGTGTACAGAGGAAAGGCTGCAAACTATGGCTTATTTACTGTGATGCATCACCACTTTCTTTCCCTCTCTCTCTCTCCGTCTCAGTCCCTGTGTCTGTCCGCTGGGACCCTAATCGGGTCTGGAGCTGTGGCCTTATCACCTCCCTCGCCTCCCCTGGGGATCTCTGGCGGCTCGCTGTGTGGCAGGAGGGGGGGCTTGGAGGGCCTTTGATGTCCCGGCACAACAGTCCAAAAGCCCTTAATGTGCCCTAAACACTCGCAGCCTTGCACCCACCCCACCCCAGCACCCTCCCCGCCTGCTGCCACCGTCGCCGCTACAGCCACCATCACCATCACCACCCCCCAGCTCCCAAGCCTAGTTAGCAGCAGATGGTGAAGCCATTTTGGGGCTCCTCCAAGTGAAGCGCCCTGGTAACTGCCGCAGTCTGATCATGAACTTGATCTGATTGGAGCACCCACAGCAGATAAGCAGAGCGGTGATTTCATTATTATTTTTTTATCCGGTTCACATTTGAACTCGATTATGCGAATGCCTGGTGGACTGAGAGAATGGAAACACTCTTTAAGACAGCCACTGGAGAGCATATGGCTGCAGTGTGATGACTGTTGTGGTTAGGGTGTTTGGGAATGTCGATGTGATGAAAAAGCTTTTGGGAATCTCTGCCATATAAAAGTGAACCAAATGGAGACTCTTTCTAGTCAAATTCCCACCTGGTCACTCTAAAAGCTTCAAACAATGGCTCGCCAAAACACACCATAACACAGAACCTAACACACACCTCTCCACACACTCACTTTACACTCTCATAAATATAAGACACACACTCCAATATGATTTAAGATTTACACAAATGATAATATCTGATTTGATACAATTGAAAGTCTTCCATCAATTTCTCAGTCCAATCTGTGCTGTATGTGTGTGCTACTGAGTCCTTGGTTTGGAACAGTGATACTTTAAAACTTCTCTTCACTCACACCTTTCACCCTCTACTTTCTCCTTCAACTCTTTACCCTGTTTCTCTCGTCAGTCAAACACACACATACAAACACACACTTACCGACTCACAAACACATACACACCCACGCACACCCCTACTTTGACACTTTCCAGTTCTAACGGCTCCCAATCACTTGGAGAGTTGTTCACGCGAGTTGTTCACGCGCTCATTCACTCACTCAAACGACGTGCACCAGAGAAAAACATTTGACAGTCACAATTTTCCCCTTCTCAATTACTTCTCCGCACCAACACGGGTTACAGTACGGCTCCTAAAACACACCGGGGTCCACTTACACACACCATAAGAGCCGTACATTTGCTTGTTGAACGAGCGCTCCAAGTGCACTTAGTGAATAAACCCTCTCTGCCTCCAAAAAAAACAACCCTGCAATCTGCACTCTTCCGCAGTACAATAGCAATCTCCCAATTTCAGCTACTGTACAGAGTGCACACGCCAGAAACACTCGTGGTACATTAAAACACTTTTGGGAGGCTTCTAGCACAGAACAACGGCAATTTCCCAATTTCAGCCGGCTCTGTCATCATATTGTTATTCTTAGAGGATCACACAAAAGGCAAAACATTTAAGTTCTTTTTTTTTTCCTCTCTCTCTCTCTCTCAGTCTCTTTCCTCCAAACAGACACGTGTAATTATGTGTTCTGTAATTGTGCTGGGCTGGCGCAAAAACCTTCAATCTTGCAGCGCCAACCGATTCATGAGCCGTGGGGACACTAGCAATTTGTAGTTGCCATTAAGGACAAGAAGAAGCACTATCTGTCAGGCACTTGAGACAGTGCGTCACTCCTAGGCATGGATGTTGTTTAAAGAAAGAGCAACGGAAAATGACAAAAGTTTTATGGTGGGATGGTTAAGTGTGAGTGAGTCTAGCCTTGATGGACACACTACAATCATGTGTAGAGCTAAGCTGTCAACAACCCTCAGTTACTGAAATACATGAAGCTGGGAGACCGCTCGGACGTGTAAGTGAGTATAACATACACACACAGAGTGCTCTGTCTCCTCCCAGATTTATATTTCATTTGTTTATCCAGATCAATGTCTCGCCCGCTCTATTCACACTTCTCTGTATTCCTCCCTTCTTTTCTCCCCCATCTCTTATTTGTCTTTCTGTCTTTCCTTCCCCCATCACTCCCTCCATCACAACCAATCGCTTCAAGCCTCACAGCCTATGCAGCACATCAATCAAATGTTGGCCTTAAGACATCAGCGGCACTGACTACAAATGAGCTGGGAACAGCACAACCAGCAGGGCGCAGACCGACCGACACGCAGCACACTGATCCCGGATCAGTTGAAACATGGCTACTCAAAAAAAATTAACAGATGCCCCTCTGACTCATCCCTGCCAGGCAACAGCAGCTCATTACACAGCCCTTCGGCCAAGCATATGTGTGGCATCGTTAGTGGCTAGCGGCTCACGCCATTAAAACCTGGCTACCGCATGTGTGACGGCGCACTAAGAACCGGATTCAAACCGCACAAAACACAGCATTGTTTGCCACAAGCCAGCGCCGGCATCCCAGGATGCACTGGGAATGGCCACCGGATGAGACTCATAACCATCAATCACGGTGGACGGGAGGAGCAAAGTCTTGCCGTCTCGCTTTAAAGATGTCAGCCGTTATTTATTAATTAGCCTCAGTGTTATTTATTTAGCCAGTCGAGGCGGCTGTAATGAGTGTTTACGCACGAGAAAACGCCTCCCTCGCGCCACACATTAAAATATCATCAGGGTGATCGATGCCAGCCATCAAATACAGGGAAATAAAATGGGAGGATGGAGGGATGAGAAAGAGAGAAAGAGAGAGAGAGGGAGAGAGGATGAGTGTGTGCGTGTCTATTTCAATATTATTTCTTCATTTTGTTCACACTTCAGGCCAAATCTTCACACAGCGTCTGATACTCCCACAGTGGGGTAAGTCAAGACAGCGTCAGCACACAGACCCAGCTTCTGCTGTCCGGTGCCTGATCTATCTCCGGCAATATTTTCTCTCCTGAAAAACACTTGCCGAGGATGACACTGCATTTCACTGCTATCGTTGTTGCTTGAGTCACAATAAGTGCATGGGATATAAACACTCCTCCGCCTAAAACATTAGCAACAACACGTTGGGCAAACAACCAGTACCAGTCAATCAGCTATGATTGGCCCTCCACAGCAGTAGCTAAGCTATGTGTGGGGGAGAAAAGAGTGATATTTCAAGAGACAAAGATAAAGACAAGCAGGAGGAACAGTGGGAGGAAAAAAAGAAGGAGGAGGAAAATTAGAAATATGGAATGGAGAGAGAGACAGCGCAAGAGAGAGAGACAAAGCAAGAGAGCGAGAAAGTGTGGGAGAAAGAAAGATCCATTTACAAAAAACAGGTGTTAGAGGTGTGCTCCAGTGTGTGTGGTGTGTAGTGTGCTTGTGTGTGTGTGTGTGTGTGTGTGTGTGTGTGTGTGTGTGTGTGTGTGTGTGTGTGTGTGTGTCTAGTGTGTGTGTGTGTGAGTGTGTGTGTGTGTATGTGTGTGTGTGTGTAGTGTGTGTGTGTGTGTGTGAGTACTGCCTGCAGTAAGGCAGCAGGAGTAGGTGCCAGGATGTCAGGAGCAGCAGGGTCAGATTTTATTTGCGCCTGAGGTGGTACACACAGGCACACACCAACCCACCCATCCACCCACCCACTCACTCACACACACGTGCCCTGGGGCCATACATGCACTGTACACACTTCACACTGTAACTAAGCAACATGAACGGAAACATCTAAAAATAAAGGAGCCTTGGCCAGTGGGTACTCGGTGGAGAGCAGCACGGGACCTCAGACGGCGTGACGATGTCTCGGCAGTGCAGCGTTTAAGGAGCTCTCCATAAAAAGACACTCTAGGCTGTTTAACAGCTACATCTGCCCACAGCCTTTCAAGGTGCACGGGATGGTTACAGTCTGTGGAGCAAGCTGAGGCCTGTGTTGGTTTGAAAGTCTATTTAAAGTGTAGCAGAGGGTTTATTCATGACATACTATCATATATGGGTGCGCTGACACACACACAGCCACACACACTGAATGCGACCTTGTGTGCGTTGAAATGTACTCGAGTATAATTGCGTTCTTGAGATGTTTAACACAGCTGTGGCAGCAAAAAAGAGCAGTGAGAAAAGAGTGAGGCCATGCGCACCACACACACACACACGTACACACACCCACACGTACACACACACACACACACACACACACACACACACACACACACACACACACACACGCTCTTTATTTTCATCTTCATTCTCGCTCTCATCCTCTCTCCCACTCCGTCCATGGCCACCTCATTCATCACTCCATCCATGGCCACTACCCTGTTTCTGCCCATTGTGTTACCTCCATGTGAAAACAGCTTACAATGTCACCAGGAAAATAGAATCTATTCTTCTTTTATTAGACTTCAAAAGGAAGCCATACCAATGCCATCCTCTCTAGCGCTCTCTTCCTCTCTACCCTCTTTTCCTCCCCTCCTCTCTCACCCCCCTCTCCATTGTTCATTAGAAAAGGAGATTCACCTCTTACATGTCTGTCTTTTGAGCCGCTGGAACTGTACAAAACCACTGAATGCGTCAGCGTCCTTAAAAGACTAAGCATTCACTCTCTGGGACCTCAAAGTGAAAGGCTCACTCTTCTCCCCGTGTATGTGTTTACAGAGCAAGATGTCCCTTAAGGCCCTTATAGAGTACTCAAAACGGTCGTGTCGGATAGTCGGGCAGTGGGCGGGCGGCCGGATAGTACGTACTAGTTAGCATTTGTGTCCCTTTATAGTACTCCAACGGCTGTGGGTGCTGAAAACAATTATCTTCCAGAACAGTAGGGGGAGTAACGGTTTAAGTGCCGAAAGACAAGCTACCCCATGACATTTTCGTGCGATGGAAATCGTTAGTTGGCTTTCCCTCTCCTCCGCAACTTTTACTTACTTCCCTCTCACCAGCTGTAGCTACTGAAATGCAACAGGTGTCAGCAGACATACACCTTTCATGCTTTGTCTAATGTTACATATACACCTGAAAAGGCAAACTTATCACTTTCATGGTAGGTATTTTTTATGGGAGAAATAGTTGCAATCTACAACAAAATGATATGCTTATCTTACACTATAGAAACTGTTAAAAAACTATTAAATTAAATAAATACGTTCTTATTTTCCTTGGTATTTTCGTCATATTCAGATTTGCAATGATTTCTGGGTAATTTTTGTAATCTCTATTTGATCATGTGACGAGACGATACGATATAGGCAACATCTGAACGACTGACAGTGTTGTACAAGTCCACACCTTTCATGAAATAGTTAAAAGTTCATACAAGTAAACATGAACTATAGTAATTATTTCCCCCAACGGCAGCGTGTCTCGAAGTGTGGTGGAAGCCCAACTTGTGGGTCGCAGAGATGTGACAGGTGGAGCACAAATGAGAAGAGATTCAGGAGATTTTCCCGTTGCAATGCCTTCCTTTATATACAGTAGCCTAACTAGAATATCGCACTAAACAACCACACTCAAACAAAAGGAATATTGTAGGCCTATTGTTAGAACAATAGCAGGGCAGAGCACACGGATAATCCATATTCATCATCTTGGCAAATTGAGACACTGCGGCTGGCGCGATTAAGCATTGAACATTCCATCTTTGAAATATCTTTATAAGTAGGCTAGTGAAGTCAACCTGTTGATAGTATTCCCAACTCATTTGTCCTTCATTCTATCACCGTGTTTGAAAGGTATTGGTTAGGTAATAGCCGAGTGACAGCTGTTTTCTTTCTGATTTGACAGTAGCCTATAGGATATACTTGTGTGTTTTAAGCAAATAAAATGTGTAGCAATGTTTACGAAGGGGCAACTGCTATCGTGAATTATACAGTAAATACGTTGTGAAATGAAAGGAAAACACATCACAGCGAGTGCAGTGCATCACAGCGAGTGTGAGCGAGTGCATGTAGTATATGTTGATGCCGGAGTTAAATAAAGGCAGGCTATTCATAAAATACGTCAATGTGTCAGTAGTATGAACAGTTGAGACATTGACTCCGTGGGGCTCAGGTCGTTTGGACAAATATTTTAATTGCTGTCGCTCATGCTGGTTCTCTGGCAGTAGGCTACTTGGGCCGGCTCATGTATTGTGATATACAGGGAATAGTTTTCAAGGAAAGGTTCTGCACCTTTGACAGTGGCTGTTGTTCATATATATATATGGATATAAAGGTAATGAAACAGGAAACGCTAGGTCCAGAAATGTAAGTTTCCGGAGTTGATGTCGTATGGAAATTATGTCGTAGTGGGCCAATCACGGCCAAGGAGTATCCGCCGCCATGAGCGGACCGACAGAAATTTTTGCGGGGACACGGAGAGCTGTCCGACGGCTCTGGAGAGCACGGAGAGGGCGTTTCAGCTACCTGAGAAGGCGTTCCAGCTACCTGAAGGCGTTCCTCCAAAAACGTGTTGTACGGAGTACCATAAAAAAGCCTTCAGTCTACTGTACACTGGATACATTTTATCTGTGTTTATGAATGCAGGCATGAATGTGTGTGTGTGTGGTTGGTGTCTGTGTGTGTCTGTGTGTGTGTTTCTGTGTATGTGTGTGTGTGTGTGTGTGTGTGTGGGGGGGGGGGGGGGGGGGGGCATGTGTGTGTGTGTGGTGTGTGTGTGTGGTGTGTCTGTGTGTGTGTGTGTGTGTGTACCTGTATTCTTGCATATGCATATAAAACTTTGCTTAATCCTAGCCTCCTGTCAGACTTCCACAGCCTCTGCTGCGTCTCCCCTCAGTGGGGGCGAGGGATTTTCCCCTTCCGAGCCCAGCAGGAGAATAAAGCACAGAAGAGGGGATTAAGTGCACGGTGCCAGGTCCCCAGCTCACATTTGACACCTGTGCACAGCCCTGTGTGTGTCTGTGTGTGTCTGTGTGTGTCTGTGTGTGTCTGTGTGTGTCTGTGTGTGTCTGTGTGTGTCTGTGTGTGTCTGTGTGTGTCTGTGTGTGTCTGTGTGTGTCTGTGTGTGTCTGTGTGTGTCTGTGTGTGTCTGTGTGTGTCTGTGTGCAAGTGTGTGTGTGTGTGTGTATGCATGTGAGTGTGTGTTTGTATGTGTGTGTGTGTGTGTGTAGGGGTGGGGGGGGGGGCTTGCCTTTTTGTCTACTGTGTGGTTAATTTGTAAATGAGTATTCAGATGAGGATTTCACTGCAAAGACTATTTCAATTAAGTATTAGCACATGTGTGTACCTACATTTGTGTGTGTATTTGTGTGTGTGTGTGTGTGTGTGTGTGTGTGTGTGTGTGTGTGTGTGTGTGTGTGTGTGTGTGTGTGTGTGTGTGTGTGTGTGTGTGTGTGTGTGTGTGTGTGTGTGTGTGTATGTATACACACACACACACACACACACACACACACACATTAATATATATATATACACACACATGTGCCTTTTGAAACCCCACACATGGCTGCACTGATGATGATGTATAGGATGGCTGTTGTGAAGTACAACCAAAAGCATGTGTGCATGTGTTATGACAGCAGCTAAACAAATCTCATATAGTTCTTATTTTGCCTCTTTAGTTTGTGACACACACACACACACACAGCAGATGCTGTTTCTCACTTTACAAAGCGTAGGAGGAGCCACAGACACACACAGCCTCTCTTGTCCCTGAGGCAAGCAGACACACACACACACACACACACACACACACACACACACACACACACACACACACACACACACACACACACACACACACACACACACACACACCAACCATACACAATAGAGCATATTATAAACCGCACACAGAGAGACAGTAAAGAGTTGACATCTTATACAACCTCAGATATATACATAAATATTGGTGCATTTGTGTATGTGTATGTGTGCATTGACAGTGCTTTCGGTAGACCCACACCTACACGCACACATTCCTACACAAACACTCACCCGTGTGGGGTCGTACTCCTGCTGGTGCCGTCGTTGGGCCTCCACCTCCTCATAAGACGGAGCTGAGCGTGTGTGCTGGGGGTCTCGCCTGATCTGCTGCAGGCGATCCCCATTACTGCTCACACACACACACACACACACACACACACACACACACACACACACACACACACACAGAGAGAGACAGAGAGAGAGAGAGAGAGAATAAGGGAGTGCTTGGTCAATCATAAGCAGTCATTATAATGTGTACCCAGTGAAGCCGTTGCAGGTGTAATGAAGTGGTCATGGTGAGTGGTCATCGCTGAGTAGACGCCGTGGCTCTTGTGAAAGGCTCTGCTGGAGCACAGCGGCTAGACATTAGCTGACCCACGACACACTCATCAAATACTGATTAGTGACGAGGGACCACACACACTCTGGCCCGGCCATATCAGCCGACACACACTCTCTAACACACACACACACACACGCACACACTTTGCAGCCGGAGGCCTCACAGGGACCACACGTGTGTGAACATACACGTGCACGAACACACATACTAACAGACACAGAGACAAATTGAACAAATCAGATGACCGTACACACCCAATGTCTGGCAAGCCTTCCCATCTATGTGCTTCTTATATATATATAAAATCACTCACTCAGTCACACACACACACACACACACACACACACACACACACACAGAAAGCAATCACCTGGTCTTGAGGGAGCAACCAAAGAGTGTGAGAACAGAGCACTGAGCCACCAGACTCC